>NC_079213.1:35067206-35139706 GCF_029633865.1 Lampris incognitus | reverse complement strand
GAGCAGTTTCGATCTTTTAGTTAAGACCCTCCAACGAGGATGAATTTGAAAATGTCCGTTTTGTATCGTAGAGTGGATGGTGAAAACGGAGCTTTTCAAAAGCACTTCTCACTGATTCAGTGTGATTTCACGTCCAGCTGCCGGTCCAGCTGCCTGTGCTGGACCAGTAGAGGACACATAAAGGAGCGTACCGGTGTTTTAACACGTTTTACTGCATTTACATCACTTTACATTGCTACCAACCATTTCCCCAAACATACCATAGTGGTTACAACATGTTTAACGCTAGAACGACCGGGACTTTACTCCTCCCTAAAACGACAATGGGCGGTCAAAATGACCGCCGGTTTTTAAACTCTGTATTCTGTCAAGATAAATACCCAATTGGGATATTAATGCATTGCATATGTTAGTATGTCTGTTAGGAAACGACTGACACCAAAATTAACATTTTACCAACTATAATACTATTTTTAAACAATTTAAACGTCAGAGACATGGTGGAACTTGAGTAGCAAAACTGAAAAAGTGAAAATATTACCTGGAAAACGAAACAGAAAACACATCTAACAAACGTAACAAGGCGTATCGAATGTCCATCCATTATCCGAACCGCTTATCCTGCTCTCAGGGTCGCTGGAGCCTATCCCAGCAGTCACTGGACGGCAGGCGGGGAGACACCCTGGACAGGCCGCCAGGCCATCTCACACATACCTAGGGACAATGTAGTACGGCCGAGTCACCTGACCTACATGTCTTTGGACTGTGGGAGGAAACCCACGCAGACACGGGGAGAACATGCAAACTCCACACAGAGGACGACCCGGGACGACCCCCAAGGTTGGACTACCCCGGGGCTCGAACCCAGGACCTTCTTGCTGTGAGGCGACCGCGCTAACCACTGCGCCACCTGCCTATAGAATGTGAAATTTAAAAAGAGAACTGAAAATAAATATTGAAAGAGTCCCACACAGCGACCGGAACTTAAACATTACTAGAAATAGCATGGGCGGTCATTCTGATTTTTAAACTCTATATTCTGTCAAGATAAATACCCAATTGATATATTAATGCATTACATCTGTTAGTATGTCTGTTAAGAAACCAACTGACACCAAAATTAAAGTTTTAATGACTAAATTTTTAAAGCTTACTATTTTTCAAAAATTTAAAATGGCGGCTGTCCAACGCCTGTAAATACTGCAGCGCCTCGGTGGTAGTCATGGTGCGTCTGTAACCAGACATGTTGGACACAGTCACACATCACGTGTAGACTATTTCTCTGCACTGGAGGGCGCGGTTATGTGTCTAGGACAGAGCGACGAACTTCACGAAGGAAGTGACGCGACAACACACGTCATAAATACTGACATGACGCGCACGATCACGCGCAAATTACGAGCGGTCACCGCTCATGGTCCTTTCGGGTAGATTTTATTGTAACTTTTTTGTGCAATTGCAATTGTTCTAAAACTCATTTAAATGCAAATGTATGTGATTTTAGGAGCGTTCAGGGAGCAGCAGGTCTGTATCTTTTTTTCCCCCACAAAGTTATTAAACTTTGAAAATCCAACACCGCCAAATTGACGGCCCTGGTCGTTCTCTCCCACCTTCCAGGCAGCCATTGGTTTCCATTCATTTCAGTATGGTATGAAAATCAACTCGCAGAGACTCGAACGTGTTGAAGATTGGTAATCCACCACAGTGAACATTTAGTTCTCTTTATTTTTGCCAGCTGTTGCAGCAAGGCACTCTTTCAAGGGTGAGGATGTGCACATCCTTGAAAGGGAGGAACGCTGGTTTGAACGGGGAGTCAAAGAGGCCATCTAGTATGTGAAGAGGGAACGACCATCCCTGACCCGAGGAGGGGCTCTAAGAGTACATCTGTGACCCTTGTACAATGCCGTGATTGCAAGTGTTCCCAAATCCTCTGTGAGTAGTACGCATGTCCATTGTAACTCTAGTTAATGGTCGCAGTAATTTGCATATGAAACCGATCGTTGGTTTGGGTCGTTATGTAAATGTGCTGTTTATCAGATTGGGGATACCTGCAGTCAGCTGAGACTGACGAAAAACGTTTTTCCATAAAGATCCCACAGTACCGCCATGATGAGGACTCGTCTTCATGCCGGCTTTGTTTTTACACACTGAACCAAACAACGCGGCATAATTGCGCCCCCTGTGTGTGATTTTATACAGCATGCTGGCGTTCCGGAAGCAGAGGCATCACGACGTGTAACACAACGGGGTCGGCTGTCGTTTCTACACAGACGTCAAATTCGGCTTTGTGAGACCTCCGCTGCCAGCTGAACACCCGAACAACAACAACAACAACAACAACCCCCTCATTCCGTGTTTGTAGCTTTTGCACAGAACCGCCAGGCGGCTAAATGGCGCAACATTCCCTCATTGAAAAGGGCAGCACGGTGTTCCAGTGGTCAGCACTGTTACCTCACAGAAAGAAGGTCCTGGGTTGGAACCCCAGGCTGTCCCAGGTCCTTTCTGTGTGAAGTTTGCATGTTCTCACCGTGTCTGCGTGGGTTTCATCCGGGTGCCCCTGTTTCCTCCAACCATAAAAATCAATGCATGTTAGGGTTAATACTCCTGCCTGTGCCCCTTTCCGCTTCCTGTGTGGGAAGATGGCGGCGCAAAATCGCGCCGCCAAGATTTGCGGCGGCCTCACCCAGTAGCGTCCATGCAGTGTCTTTGTCCACATCTAAGTTTGTCTTTGATGGCTGGGAGAGCTGGCGCTGGATCAGCTGGGAGAGCTTGGTCTGCTGCATCCTGTGGGCCCAGGGATCACGGCCCTGCCTGGAGCTGCGACCGAGGAGGTAACACCGAGAGCAGTCTGACAGGACGCGGAAGCGGGCAGGCTATGCTAACTGCTAGCCCATGCAGACCAGCAGCTCCGACAACACCGAGGGCGGTCTGGCGGTGGCGTGGCCTGTGTTTTTAGTGTCGTCGTGTGGAGGGCGGGGAGGTGTGTCGAAGGTGTCTGGCTGGGAGAGCTGGCGTTGGATCGGCCGAGGGAGCCTGGTCTGCTGCCCAAAGCTGTGCCTGAAGAGGAAACACCGAGGGCGGTCTGACAGGTCGCAGAAGTGGGGCAGGCTAAGCTAATTGCTAGCCCACGCAGACCGGAAGTTCCGTTCTCCTGGACAGTGTTTTTTTTAATTAAGTTTAGATGTAAGTATACGTAGTTGAGATATATGTGTTCTTGTAGTTGTTGCAGTTTTTGGATATGTGTTGTTGTCTTTGTGTTGCACTGCTGTGGGCTGGCGGAAACAATGTTTCGTTTCATTTCATGTGAGCAAGTGCATAAAATGAAATGACAAATAAAGTGTTTCTGATTCTGATTCTGAGCAAGGCAATGGAAAGAAGAAGTGGAGCTGGTCCCCGGGAGCTGCAGTGCCCACTGCTCCCATACAATAGGACGTGTTAATGCAGAGAACACATTACTTGTAACTGCACAATGACAAAGTAAAATGGCTTTCTTCATAAAGTGTCTTCTTGAAAAGGCAGCGTAAAAAGCCTTGAAGTCACTCAGGTGAGGGATGAAACGTTTCCTCCGCTAAACCTTGTGTCAGAGGAACTGAGTCAACTTCCTGGGATGGCACAGCTGAAAGCATAGATTGATTTGAGAACATACAAAAGCACACATGCACGCACACACACACAGATACACTCTCAGTATTTACACAATTTGTAAAGGCTGATAACTAATCCTTACAGTCCGCACGAAGCGCGCAGGCAGGGAGGGCAAAGGTCATCGCACAGCTATTTTTTAGCTATTGAAAGCAAGTTTATTCTCTGGAAGAACAACACCAACAGAGGTTTCTTTTCCTGTTGTTACCCACAGGAGTAAAACCTTTCACACTAACCTTTTTAAACAGAGTGTGGTTTAACAATTTAATTGAATCATTCTCAGGCTGCAGCCCTGCGACAGTCCTGCAGCAAAACACTGCGACTCCTTTATTACCAGCTCCCTGCCTCCAGCATTACACTATAATAAGT
The DNA here is from genome assembly GCF_029633865.1 of Lampris incognitus. NCBI lineage: Eukaryota > Metazoa > Chordata > Actinopteri > Lampriformes > Lampridae > Lampris > Lampris incognitus. The sequence goes on along the minus strand of NC_079213.1, from coordinate 35,135,695 downwards.
ATCTTTAAGAGTCCAGAATGTAAACCAAACACTAATGAGCGAGCCTATTAACCCACTGCCAAGCAGCCACTCCCCAGTGAGCCAGAGAAATAAGAAGGAAGAAAAAACAAAACACATTAGAAACATTTAAATTGTGGGTAAGGAAAAATACGGGGGTTTAATCACACTAACATGTCGTCCTGCTTGCAGGCTCTCCCCAACTGCTGCTCAATTAAGGTCTGCACATTTCATATATAATGACGCTAATCATAACCCATGACGCTAATCATAACCCATAAAGGATAAATTATTGTATTTATGCACGTGATAGCCTGGTTTTCATAATATCAACGTATGCAGATCAATGCAGTGTTGCCCTGCAGTATCACGGCAGATATATAATGAATAAAACATTATTTCTTTAGAAAGTGTGTTCCCTCTGATTAATTTTCAGACTTAAGGCCACCAGAGGCGTTTTTTTCTTCTTCGTGCGATTCATTTGCACGTCAGTTTATTTATTTTCAAATTGTTGCCGTGAGTACTGAAACCGAGTGTATTTCCGCACTCTGCGGGATTCGATCCGCTTGCGCTGCACTACGAGGCGACATCGCTAAACCCTCGACTAAAGGGAGGACGCCCCCTGGCGATCGGCCAGTGAGTCTTTTTGTGGGTTAACAGTAGTCACCCTCTCCCGGAAGCGTGCCCTCACGCTTTGTTATTCCCGCGCTCCGAAGAGACTTCGGGGATCTGCACGCTTCCGGACACTTCCGGATCCCACCGCTGCCACCAATGTAACGGAGCATATTTCCGCCCGCTGCGGGATTCGAACTGACGTTGTACTGCACCATGAGGAGAAATCGCTAACCGCTCGACCAAAGGAGGAGGAGGGCGGGGCGGGCAGTGAGTCTTTTTGTACAGTACTTTCACACAGAACACGAACATCGCGGCAAAAACGCAACATCACAATTTTTTAATTTTTTGTTTTGTTTTTTCGGAACGAGGTCGATTTTTTTCGAGCATTCGCACCACGAATAAAGGCATCAACCGACCATCACGCTGCACGGACCGGACGTCACAACTCCTAACGACAATGGCGGACCAGTTGAGTGTGTTCCTCATCACCCTGTATATTGTATGACAAAGGACAAAAAAAAAAAGATAAAGACAGTGAGCTCAAGGACAACGTGTGGACAACGAGGCTGTCAGGGGAGTGAGTAGGTTACGCACTTTACTTCTGGATGTGGTAGAGTTGCTAGCAAGGCAGCCCCTACCCACCCACAGCCGGTCACGGCGCACTGCAACGGAGGAGGTGCGCCCGGCGGGGGCCGGACCGGCAGTGGGCGGAGGTCCCCCGTGTTATATGTTTAACTGTTTCTTGTTACCAGTGTAAACTACTAATAAGACACGTTAGTCCCTAACTAACGGATCTGACCCTTTAGCCGAGCGGTTAGTGATGTTGCCTTGTGGTGCAGTACACCCCGTATCAAATCCTGCACCAGGCAAGAAAATAACCGATTACATTGGTGGCAGCGGTGGGATCCGGAAGTGTGCAGATCCTCAGAAGTCTCTTCGGAGCGCGGGAATAACAAAGCGCGAGAGCGCGCTTCCGGGGAGGGTGATGACTGTAAACTACTAATAAGACACGTTAGCCTAGCTAACGGGTCTGACCCTTTAGCCGAGCGTTTAGTGATGTCGCCTTGTGGTGCAGTACACACCGTATCGAATCCCGCACCGGGCAAGAAAATAACCGGTTACACCAGTATAAGAGTGACAACCCGAACTCCGACTGAAGGCTCCTTATTTATTGTGCAACGTTCCCCCATTGAAAAGGGCAGCACGGTGTTCCAGTGGTCAGCACTGTTACCTCACAGCAAGAAGGTCCTGGGTTCGAACCCCAGGCTGTCCCAGGTCCTTTCTGTGTGAAGTTTGCATGTTCTCGCCGTGTCTGCGTGGGTTTCATCCGGGTGCCCCGGTTTCCTCCAACCATAAACTTAAATGCATGTTAGGGTTAATACTCCTGCCTGTGCAGCACGTTTTAAAACAGCATGGCTAACCACTGTTATCCCCGATCCGCTACGGATACCCGATTTGCTCAACGCATGCGCGAAAATGCGTCTACTTCCTGTCACAGCTATTGTTTTGCGTCTACTTCCTGTCACCGCTATCATGTCGAAAAAGTGTCATCCCCTCGCCTGATATGGATTGTGTGTTTTTTTTTTAAACTTATTTGTAGCTTTTGGTCTTCATGTGTACATATCTTTCTTACCCTGTGTTGGCTGTTTGTCTGTGTCTGTCTTGCACTGTTTGGCGAAGCCGCAGCCCCTATTTCCTGTTTAACATGTGCCTGCACATTGTTTTTAATGACAGTGCATTGAATGGAATTGAATTATACATCTAAAAGGGGGAGATGTCAAGGGTGTGTTTTTACGACAGGTGTTTTACGACTGTTAACGAACAAGGCCTGTAGGTTAATGCCATGTTCCTTAATTTCTGAGCAGGAGGGTTATACATGAAATTATGTATATTTACTAGTTAAAAGGAATCTTTTTTTTCTCTCAGTGTTGCGTTACTATTATTGTTACCTGACACCTGAAAACAATGTTCACATCGGCAGCAGTATTCTATAGAAACACATATATTTTCTATTGGCTCGTTTCTCTATGTGTGTATATACAGTGCATCCGGAAAGTATTCACAGCTCTTCACTTTCCCCACAGTTTGTTATGTTACAGCCTTATTCCAAAATGGATTAAATTCCTTTTTTTCCCTCTCATCAATCTACACACAATACCCCATAATGACAAAGTGAAAAAGGTTTTGTTGAAATTTTTGCAAATTTACTAAAAATAAAAAACTGAAATATTGCATGTACATAAGTATTCACACCCTTTGCTATGACACTCAAAATTGAGCTCAGGTTCATCCTGTTTCCACTGATCATCCTTGAGATGTTTCTAAATCTTTATTGGAGTCCACCTCTAGTATATTCAATTAATTGGACATGATTTGGAAAGGCACACACCTGTCTATATAAGGTCCCACTGTTGACAGTGCATGTCAGAGCAGAAACCAAGCCATGAAGTCAAAGGAATTGTCTGTGGACCTCCGAGACAGGATTGTATCGAGGCACAAATCTGGGGAAGGGTACAAAAAAATTTCTACAGCTTTGAAGGTCCCGAAGAGCACAGTGGTCTCCATCATTCGTAAATGGAAGAAGTTTGGATCCACCAGGACTCTTCCTAGAGCTGGCCGCCCAGCCAAACTGAGCAATTGGGGGATAAGGGCCTTGGTCAGGGAGATGACCAAGAATCCGAGGGTCACTCTGACAGAGCTCCAGCGTTCCTCTGTGGAGATGGGAGAACCTTCCAGAAAGACAACCATCTCTGCAGCACTCCACCAATCAGGCCTTTATGGTAGAGTGGCCAGACGGAAGCCTCTGCTCAGTAAAAGGCACATGACAGCCCACTTGGAGTTTGCCAGAGAGCACCTAAAGGACTTTCAGACCATGAGAAACAAGATTCTCTGGTCTGATGAAACCAAGATTGAACTCTTTGGCCTGAATGCCAAACGTCACGTCTGGAGGAATCCAGGCACCTCTCATCACCTTGCTATTATCATCCCTACAGTGAAGCATGGTGGTGGCAGCACCATGCTGTGGGGATGTTTTTCAGCGGCAGGAACTGGGAGACTAGTCAGGATCGAGGGAAAGATGAATGGAGCAAAGTACAGAGAGATCCTTGATGAAAACCTGCTCCAGAGTGCTCAGGACCTCAGACTGGGGCGAAGGTTTACCTTTCAACATGACAATGACCCTCAGCACACAGACAAGACAATGAAGGAGTGGCTTCGGGACAAGTCTGTGAATGTCCTTGACTGGCCCAGCCAGAGCCCAGACTTGAACCCCATTGAACATCTCTGGAAAGACCTGAAAATTGCTGTGCAGCGACACTCCCCATCTAACCTTACAGAGCTTGAGAGGATCTGCAGAGAAAAATTGGAGAAATACCCCAAATATAGGTGTGCCAAGCTTGTAGCTTCGTACCCAAGAAGACTTGAGGCTGTAATCGCTGCCAAGGGTGCCTCAACCAAGTACTGAGTAAAGGGTGTGAATACTTATGTACATGCAATATTTCAGTTTTTTATTTTTAATAAATTTTCAAAAATTTCTACAAAACCTTTTTCACTTTGTCATTATGGGGTATTGTGTGTAGATTGATGAGAAAAAAAGGAATTTAATCAATTTTTGAATAAGGCTGTAACATAACAAAATGTGGGGAAAGTGAAGGGGTGTGAATACTTTCTGGATGCACTGTATATATATATATATATATATATATATATATATATATATATATATATATATATATATATATATATATATATATATATATACAATGCGTGCAGAATTATTAGGCAAGTTGTATTTTTGATGATTAATTTTATTTTTTAACAACTACAGTGCCCTCACTCAATCCAAAATGTTAATAAAGCTCAAACCTGAATATTTAAGAAAGTAAAAGTCAGGTTTTGTCTTTCTTAAGAAAGTATCTCAGTTTGCACAATTATTTGGCAAATATTGGTGCGCAGAATTATTAGGCAACTAAATGAAAAATGAATATTTTTCCATCTCACTTGTTTATTTTCATCTGTTAAAGTGAAAATAATGAACAAACAACTGAAAATTTACAAATAAACATTTCTAACATTTCCACAAAAAAAATCTGACCAATATAGCCACCCTTCTTTTCAATAACCGTCACACGCCTTCCATCCATGGAGTCTGTCAATTTCTTTATCTGTTGACAATCAACTTTTTGTGCAGCAGCAACCACAGCCTCCCAGACACTGTTCAGAGAGGTGTACTGTTTTTCTTCATGGTAAATCTCCCGTTTAAGAATAGCCCACAAGTTCTCAATAGGGTTTAAGTCAGGTGAGGAAGGGGGCCATGTCATTTTCCTGTCATCTTTAAGGCCTTTACTGGCAAGCCTTGCAGTGGAGTACTTTGATGCATGTGATGGAGCATTGTCCTGCATAAAAATCATGGTCTTCTTGAAAGATGCAGGCCTCTTTCTGTATCACTGCTTGAAGAAAGTGTCCTCTAAAAACTGGCAGTAGTTCTGGGAGTTGATTTTAAGTCCATCTTCAACCCGAAAAGGTCCAACTAGCTCATATCAGAGGCATAGCCCCTAGTTTCCGCCACAGTACCGTTAAAGACCTTTGCAGCTTTAAGTCACATTGATATTAGAACACTGATTCCATGGCCCCAAGTCATAACAGGAGAGCTGTGTATCACGAGAATAGATTTTGTAACTGCCCACTGTCTTATTTTGCTGAGGTCTTCAGTTTTGTCCACACAAAGGTTGGTTTGAACTGAAATAACACCTTATAATAATTACAAGTGTTTGTCAGTCCCAAAAGAGTCCATTGAAAGTTGAACTCTACGTGGGATGCCTTTTGTTGCTGTATGCTCAATAAAGCCCCTTGTGCAAGTTTTTGCAGTGCAAGAGATTAATGGGGCAGTGGAGTAGAAGAAGTACATGAAGTAAGGAGATAAAATCACTTTTATCAAAGTCAAGAAACTGTGATAAGTCTCATTGTTTGGCAGTGAGCAAAATACTTTTTGAACTGTGATGTAAGCCATCAACAATACTTGATGTCAGGTTGGTAAGAGTTAGGTGGCGAGAATGTGGCACAACCCCTGTTTGATAAGACAAGGTGGCCGAGTGGTTAAGGCGATGCACTGCTAATGCATTGTGTTCTGCACGCGTGGGTTCGAATCCCATCCTTGTCGCAAGAGGTTTTCTCTATGACCTAAGGAAGAACTGTCTATGCGCAATCATTGTGGCAGGCTTTATGGTGGATATTGCAACCCACATTCTTACCCGATGAGTCAAATTTCATTCAGTCCCTGAATGGAATATTTTCATGACCTCAGTTTTGAGATGTTTTTCTTGTCTACTCAAAAGTTTCTGCCAGAACTTTCACTCGACAGTGGTGTGTTTCCATGGTGTAATGGTCAGCACTCTGGACTTTGAATCCACTGAGCCGAGTTCAAGTCTCGGTGGGATCTTTGCAGCTTTAAATTACAGTAGTAGTCTCAGTTATGGAGAACTATAAGGAAGTTCCAAATACTGCGCTTGTTAAAATAGTGGGGAGTCCTTGTGATGTTATCGTTAACCTTAGGTATGTATCTGCACGTTAAATAGAAAATGGGTTCAGCTGTTATGAGATGTAGCAAAGATCGCTTTCCGCACGATGAAATTACTGTTCTCTTCTATCGTAGTTTCAGTTTTCTTGGATCTTTCACTAAAAGTTTCAAAGTTACTGCCAGAAATTTCACTCGACAGTGACGCGTTGATATGGTGTAATGGTCAGCACCCTGGACTCTGAATCCAATAATCCGAGTTCAAGTGTCGGTGGAGCCTTTGCAGCTTTAAATTACAGCAATATTCTCCAATTCTGGAGAACACAAGGTAAGAGGTGCTGAGCTTGTCAAAATGCTGTGTAGTCCGTTAGATGTTTTTGTTTAACCTAGGTACGTATCTGGACATGTTGAATAGAAATGTGTCTCATTCATCATACGCGATCGCTTTCCACTAGAGGACATTGCTGGTCGCTACAATCCAGTGATCATATTTTCAGTCTGGTTGTGTTTTTCACATCATACTCACATTAACGGGTATAGCTCGGTTGTATAGATTGACAAACAAACTCTCAGGGATAAGATATACTAAATTTACATTGGCGTAAAAACACAATATGTTGTTTGTCACATGGATACTGGAAACTTTCTTCACCATACCCACGTTAGAAAATGTGTCCAAGACATATTCCCACAAGGGTTGGTTTGGGGAAAACGTTCAACTTCGGACAGTTGCTGCAGTGACATTAGAACAGTGACTCCATGGCTCTAAATCTTCAACAGTACTGCTGTTTGTCATGACGATAGATTTTGTAACTGCTAGCACTCTGAGGTCTTCGGTTTCACTAAACATGGATTGTTTTGAATTGAAAGTAAACCTTTGCCTCAATTGCAAGTATGTAAGCATGACTTCGTTGGTCCCAAAAGTCTCAGTTAAATGCTGACTTCTACGTGGAAGGTATTCTGTCACTATATGCTCAAGAAAGCCCCCTGTGTGAGTTTTAAGCTGAGTGAACGACTAGTGGCTCAGTGGATTGGAGGAAGTTCATGAAGCTTGTGTCAAAGTCAGGAAGATGTGATAGGTCTTGGTTATTGGCTGTGAGCAAAACACTTATGTAGGACTGGTTCGTTTTAGAGCACTCCTCAGTAAGTGTTCGGATAGCTGCAAGCTTGAGCTTGACTGTCAATAAAACAGTGTAAAACCCTTGTAATATTCTGCATAACCTAGTTGTATCCCTGCACAAGTTAAATAGGAACGCATCTCAAACCGGCAAATACTGACCTAATAATTCTGCGCGCCAATATTTGCCAAATAATTGTGCACACTGAGATATTCTCTTAAGAAAGAGAAAACCTGACTTTTACTTTCTTAAATATTCAGGTTTGAGCTTTATTAACATTTTTGATTGAGCGAGAGCGCTGTAGTTGTTATAAAATTAATCGTCAAAAATACAACTTGCCAAATAATTGTGCACGTAGTGTATATATATATATATATATATATATATATATATATATATATATATATATATATATATATATATATATATATATATATATATATATACTCCCCCCCCTTCCCCTATATAGCCAGGCGTTACGGTGGCGCAGTGGGTAGCGCGGTCGCCTCATAGCAAGAAGGTGCTAGGTTCGAGCTCCGGGGTAGTCCAACCCTGGGGGTCCTTCCAGGTCGTCCCCTGTGTGGAGTTTGTATGTTGTCTGCGTGGGTTTCTTCCGGGTGCTACGGTTTCCTTCCACAGTCCAAAGACATGTAGGTCAGGTGACTCGGCCATACTAAATTATTCCTAGGAGTGTGTGTGTGCGGCGGCCCTGTGATGGTCTGGTGGCTTGTCTAGGGTGTCTCCCCGCCTGCCACCCAATGACTGCTGGGACAGGCTCCAGCGATCCTGAGAGCAGGATAAGCGGCAAAGACTTATAAGCGGTATGGATGGACGTTTCTATATATATGTTTGTGTGTGAATATATATATATGTACACACACACACACGGATCCAGGAAAAAGTTTTAATACATAGCAGTACAGGCCTGTTTCGTGCGTCTCGCACTCATCAGCTGCAAATGATGAATGCGAGATGCACAAAACAGGCCTGTACTGCTATGTATTAAAACTTTTTTTTTGCTGCATATATATATATATATATATATATATATATATATATATATATATATATATATATATATATATATATATATATACAGTGCTGCTTGAAAGTTTGTGAACCCTCCAGACATGGTCACTGTTTTTGTAAAAAACATTAAAATAAGCTTATTACACATACATCCAAATCCCAGTTTGTAAAGCACACCTTCCAAATAATGGACACACACACAAAAAGAGATATATTTTCATTATTTAATTCAACAAAGGTGGTTTATTTCACAAAAACTGAAAATGTAACATGTGCGAAAGTATGTGAACCCTTGTATTAGTAGCTTGTGGCTCCTCCTTTTGAGGCCATTACTTCAACCAAACGTCTTCTGTAACCACTAACCAGTCTCTCGCATCTGCTTATGCGGATTTTTGCCCACTCCTACTTGCAGAACTCAGCCAGTTGAGAGAGGTTGGAGGGACATCTGGTATGTACCAACTTCTTCAGGTCTCGCCACAACATTCCAATTGGATTAAGATCCGGACTTTGACTAGGCCAATCCAGAGTACGAATCCTCTTTCTCTGAAGTCATTCCTTTGTAGTTTTGCTGGAATGCTTTGGGTAATTGACTTGTTGCATAATCCATTTTCATCCCAGCTTCAACTCCCTGACTGATGGCAGGAGATTCTGGTCAAGAATTTGTTGATATGCTGGAGAATTCATGGTTCCTTGGATAATATGGAGTCGTCCAGGTCCAGAAGCAGAAAAGCAGCCCCAGACCTTCACATTTCCACCACCATGCTTCACTGTTGGGAGGGGGTTCTTTTCTTCATATGCAGTGTTGGCTTTTCTCCAGACATATTGGTTTTGATTGTGACCAAATAATTCTATCTTGTACTCGTCTGTCCAGAGAATGGACTTCCAGAAGGCCTCTGGTTTGTCCAAGTGCTCTCTGGCAAAGTTGAAACGGGCAGCTTTGTTCTTTTTTGAGAGCAGAGGCTTCCTTCTAGCAACCCTCCCATGAATGTCATGGCTATTCAATTTCCGTCTGATTGTAGACACATGCACATTTGTCCCAGATGCTACCAGAGAGGTCTGCAACTCTCTAGAGGTGATGTGTGGGTTGACCTTTACCTGATTTATTATTTTTCTGGTGCTTCTGGGTAATATTTTTGATGGGCGTCCACTTCTAGGCAGAGTTGCTGTCATGTTGAAGGCCCTACATTTGTAAATTATTTGTCTTACAGTGGATGGATGGAGCTGGAATCTTTTGGAGATGTTTTTATAGCCCTCCCCAGACTGATGGGCTGTCACTACCTTCTTCTTCATGTCCTCGGATATCTCCTTTGCTCTCGGCATTGTTGATTTGTATGGGACCACAGGGGTTTGGCTGGTTTCCTCTGTCTTTTAATTAGTGCAGGCCAAACCCTTTCCCAAGGATGTCTCATTTCATTGGTCTGTTTAAATGATTAATTAAGCACCCAAATGTGTTTCACCTCAGTCTGTTACCTGCTTGACTTAACCAATGCAGCTGGGGGTTCACTTACTTTTGCGCATACACCAATTCCATGTTTCGTGTAGTTTTTGGGCTACTTAAACAAGGCCCACTAAACAAGTACATGCGATTGATAAACATATATCTGACATTTCATACATAAAAACTGGTGATGATAAAATAAGAAAATCATGGTAAAACAACAGAAACATCTAAACTGCTCAAGGGGTTCACATACTTTCAAGCAGCACTGTACATATATATTCATTCATTCATTCATCCATCACCAATTGCTTCTCCGGGGTCGGATCGCGGTGGCAGCAAGCTAAGTAGGGCACTCCAGACGTTCCTCTCCCCAGCAACGCCCTCCAGCTCCTCCTGGGGGATCCCAAGGCATTGCCAGGCCAGATTGGACATGTTTCCCCTCCAGTGAGTTCTGGGTCTACCCCGGGGTCTCCTCCCAGTTGGCTGTGCCCGGTAAACATCCAAAGGAAGGCGCCCAGGAGGCATCTAATCAGATGCCCGAACCACCTCAACTGGCTCCTTTCAACGCGAAGGAGCAGCGGCTCTACTCCAAGCTCCCTCCGGATGTCCGAGCTCCTCACCCTATCTCTAAGGCTAAGCCCAGACCCCCTACGGAGAAAACTCATTTCAGCCGCTTTTATCCACGATCTCACCTTTTCGGTCACTACCCAAAGCTCATGACCTTAGGTGAGGTTTGGAACGTAGATTGACTGGTAAATTGAGAGCTTTGCCTTCCGGCTTAGCTCCCTTTTCACCACAATGGTCCGGTACAACATCCGCATTACTGCTGATGCTGCACCAATCCGCCTGTCAATCTCCCGCTCCATTCTACCCTCACTTGTGAACAAGACCCCGAGATACTCGAACTCCTTCACTTGAAGCAACAACTCACCCCCAACCCGGAGGGAGCAATCAACCATTTTCCGGTAGAGAACCATGGCCTCAGACTTGGAGGTGCTGACTCTCATCCCAGCCATTTCACACTCAGCTGCAAACTTCCCCAGTGCGCGCAGGACGTCGCGTTCTGATGAAGTCAACAAAACCACATCATCTGCGAAGAGCAGAGATGCAATTCTGAGGTTCCTAAAACGGACACACGCCTCACCTTCGCTGCGCCTTGGGATCCTGTCCATGAATATCACAAACAGAATCGGAGACAAGGGACAACCTTGGTGGAGTCCGACACCCACCGAAAACGTGTTTGACTTTGTGCCAAGAATGTGGACACAACTCTCACCTTGGTTATACAAGGACCGGATGGCTTGTAGCAACTGCCTCGGTACCCCATACTCCCGCAGTAACCCCCACAGAGTGCCCCGTGGTACACGGTCATAAGCCTTCTCCAAGTCCACAAAACACATGTAGACTGGCTGGTCAATCTCCCATGCCCCCCTCAGCACTTCCACAAGTGTAAAGAGGTGGTCCGTATTTCCATGGCCAGGATGGATTCCACATTGTTACTCCTGGATTTTAGGTTCGACAGTTGGTCGGAGCCACTTTTCGAGCACCCTAGAGTAGACGTTCCCAGGGAGGCTGAGCAATGTGCTGCACTGATAATTGGAGCACACCCTCCGGTCCCCCTTTTTGAATATGGGAACCCCCACCCCAGTCTGCCACTCCACATGTGCTGTCCCCGACCTCCATATGACACTGAAGAGGCGTGTCAACCAAGACAGCCCAACAATGTCCAGAGCCTTCAGCATCTCAGGGCGAATCTCATCCACACCCGGCGCCCTGCCACCAAGGAGCTTTTTAACTACATCATAGACCTCTACCAGGGATATGGGTGGGGCTTCCCCTGAATCTTCCGACTCTACCTCCTTCACTGAGGACGTGTTAGTCGGGTTCAGGAGCTCCTCAAAGCATTCTTTCCACCACTCGACAACATCCCCAGTCCCCTCCCCAGCTGAATACAGCCTGAGTCAAGCCCTACTTTCCCTTCCTGAGTCACTGAATGGTTTGCAAGAACTTCCTTGAGGCCAACCGAAAGTCCTCTTCCTTAGCCTCTTCGAACTCCTCCAACATCCCAGTGTTTGCTTCCTCGACCACCGAAACGGCAGCCCTTCTGGCCTCCCGGTACCTGTGTACTGCTTCAGTTGACCCCTGGGCCAACCAAGTCCGAAAGGCCTCCTTCTTCGGCCTAATGACTTCCTTCACTGCCAGTGTCCACCAGTGGGCTCTTAGGTTGCCGCATCAACAGGCATTGATGACCTTATTGTTGTGCTTACACCGCCCCGAGCTGCCTCCCCGGCACGTTCAAGCCACTCCCCCAGCTCGGACGTGCCGGAAACATCCGAGCGCGCGGCTCGCGCTCTGAGGAGACGAGCCCTGCACTGCACCAGGTGTTTGCCATCATCCATCAGGCACACCTGTGGCAATCAGGCAGCCTTCTACAAGAAGCCTCCCAGAACGTCTCTCAGGGCTTCGACGTACTGAACACTGCGGTAAAGTTCTGACAAGCCCTCCAGCGTTCCTTGCATTCTGTTTATTCCCCAGTGTCTTATCTTCGTGTCTCTGTTTCCTCCCAAGACTCTCCCTCCGCGATTTCCACGGCTCCCCGCGTCTCCCTCGTCCCCAGCGACCTTCACGTTTCTCCCCGGACCTCTCTTGCGATCTCCCCCCTTGTCCCTCTATCTGGACCCCTCCTTTCGGACTCGACTTCCCGGATCTCGGACCTGGACTTTCTCGGACAACCCCTCTTGGATCACGGACGGGACTTTCTCGCCAGGTGCACGCACATTTTTTCAACACCTCCTGGTCATTTACATACCGCACCACACATTGGCTAAAAACACTCACACATAGTTATTCACGCAAACCACGGGACACCACACACAGTTTATTCCCACATCCCACTAACAGAACGCATTTTTTCACCATACATTTCCCTCCCACAATAAAACCTCCCTTTGTGGCTTTTGAAGTCATCTCGTGTCTGTCTGTCTTGGGTTTCGCCACACGGGTCTGGTTCTGGTGCGCGGGCACAACAGCACAGCTCTAACTCCCCACCGAAGGCCTTGGGGCAGGGGAGGTTAGGCTCGCACCGGGGGTCCAGTGGGGGTTGACTCGGAGGGGGAACGTCGGGACCAGGAACGGTGAAACCGGAGGCCGAGCTGGGGGCAGAGACCGAGGCTAGGGCAGGGTGGTCGCTCATCCTGGAGACCGCTGTGGAGAGTGCAGCGATCTGCGCGGTGAGGGCATCTAACGCGCTCGTCGCGGCCTGGGAGCCGGACTGAAGATCGCTGATCTCTCCGGTGACACGGGTGAAGGCAGTAGTAAGCTCTGAGCTGAGAGAGGCAAGTTGGCAACTGTGACTTCTTACTACTGCCTCTAGGGGGACGGAGCTCTGGGGCGTCACAGGGACCGTCCGCTCCTTCGGTTTGCCTGGGTCCATAATGGCTTCGACGTGCAGCGCTCGTCTCCTCAGAGCGCGAGCCGAGCGCTCGTGAGTGTTTCCGGCACGTCCGAGCTGGGGGAGTGGCTTGAACGTGCCGGGGAGGCAGCTCGGGGCGGTGTAAGCACAACAGGACCCCCCCTCCTACGGGAGACACCGGGCGACCGTCCGATGGCGTTGGGGTGGGCCCGATAGAACTCCTCCAGGAGTGCAGGGTCGGCCAGGTAGGACCGGGGAACCCAGCTGCGGTCCTCGGGCCTATAGCCAACCCAGTCCACCAGGTATTGGTACCCACGCCCCCGGCGGCGTACGGCGAGCAGCTGGTCGACATCCCAGACCATGTCACCACCGTCGAGGACCCTGGGGGGTGGAGGAGCTTGGACAGGGGGAGACAGGGGGCTGGTGGCTACCGGTTTGAGGCGCGAGACATGGAAGACGGGATGGATCTTGAGTGAGGTAGGGAGATGGAGACGCACCGCCGAAGGGTTGACGATGCGGTCGATGGTGTAGGGACCGACGTAGCGGGGAGCCAGCTTCCGGTTGAGGGTAGGGAGGGGCAGGTCCCGGGCCAGGAGCCATACCCTCTGGCCAGGTCGATAAGCTGGGGCCGGCACTCTCCGCCGGTTGGCGCTGCGCCGGGCCCGCTCTGTAGCTCGCAACATAGCGGCCCGGGCGGTCTTCCAAACGCGCCGACATCGGCGGAGATGGGCCCTCGTGGACGGGACCGCCACCTCCAACTCCTGATGGGGGAACAGAGGGGGTTGATAGCCCAGGGAACACTCGAAGGGGGACAAACCGGTAGCCGAACTCTCCATGGAGCAGAGCGAGTACTCCACCCAGGGCAGGTACTTGCTCCAGGAGGCGGGGTTGCTGGTGGTAACGCAACACAAAGCCGCCTCCAGGGCTTGATTGGCCCGCTCTGCCTGCCCATTGGTCTGGGGGTGATACCCGGAGGAGAGGCTGACCGTGGCCCCAATCCCCTTACAGAAGGCCTGCCATACCTTCGAAGTGAACTGGGGACCACGGTCAGAGACAATGTCCAGGGGAATCCCATGAGGTCGGACGACGTGGGAGACGAGAAGGTCCGCCGTCTCGGCTGCAGAGGGGAGTTTGGTGAGGGCAACAAAATGGACGGCCTTGGAAAACCGGTCGACAATGGTCAGAATGGTGTCATTGCCTTGGGACACGGGGAGGCCAGTTACGAAGTCCAAGGCAATGTGGGACCAAGGTCGGCCGGGGACAGGAAGGGGGCGCAGGAGACCTGCTGGAGGGCGATGGAGAGCCTTGCTGCGGGCGCAGGTGGTGCAGGCTGCCACGAACTCTCTGGTGTCTGCCTCCATGGTGGGCCACCAGAAACCCCTGCGGATGAAGGCCGCCGTTCGGTAGACACCGGGGTGGCAGGCAAGATGGCTGGAGTGGCCCCACTCCAGCACCTGGGGCCGGACAGAGGGAGGCACAAATAGCCGGTTCCGGGGTCCATTGCCTGGGTCGGGATGGGCGCGCTGGGCCCTTCTCACCACTGATTCGATGGCCCAGGTGACGGCACCCACCACCCGGGCCGGGGGAAGGATGGTGTCTGGGGCGTCAGGGGACCCCTCGGGAAACAGACGGGAGAGGGCGTCTGCCCTGACGTTCTTGGTGCCCGGGCGGTAGGTGAGGGTGAAGTCGAACCGGCTGAAGAAGAGAGCCCAGCGCGTCTGCCTGGGGTTGAGCCTCTTAGCCGTCCGTACGTAGGTCAGGTTTTTGTGATCGGACCATACGATGAACGGCTGCCCTGCTCCCTCCAGCCAGTGTCTCCACTCCTCTAGGGCGGCGTGGACGGCCAGCATCTCCCTGTTGCCGATGTCATAATTCTTCTCCGCAGGACTGAAACGCCGGGAGAAGAAGGCGCACGGGTGGATCTTCTGGTCCTCCTCCGACCGCTGGGAGAGGACGGCTCCGATGCCCGTGTCCGATGCGTCCACCTCCACGATGAACTGTCTGCACGGGTCCGGGTGGGCGAGCACCGGAGCCGTTGTGAACAGCCTCTTCAGGGCCAAGAAGGCGGCTTCCGCCTCCGAGGTCCAGGAGAAGGGGCGGAGGTTGGAGGTGAGTGCAGTGAGGGGGGCGGCCACACGGCTGAACCCCCTAATGAAGCGCCGGTAGAAGTTTGCAAACCCCAGGAAGCGCTGGAGTTGCGTCCTGTTGGTGGGCCGTGCCCACTCCTCCACCGCTCGGGTCTTCCTGGGGTCACTGCGGACGAGCCCCTTCTCCACGATGTGGCCAAGGAACTCCACGGAGGCGGAGTGGAACACGCACTTCTCGGCTTTCACGAAGAGCCTGTTCTCCAGCAGCCGTTGGAGGACCAGGCGGACATGCTGGTGGTGTTCCTCAGTCCTGGAGAACACGAGTATGTCATCCAGGTACACCACCGCGAACGTGTTCAGCATGTCCCGGAGCACGTCGTTGACCAATGCCTGGAAGACGGCCGGGGCGTTGGTGAGGCCGAAGGGCATAACGAGGTACTCGAAATGCCCTAGGTGGGTGTTGAAGGGTGTCTTCCATTCATCCCCTTCCCGGATGCGCACCAGGTGGTACGCGCTGCGCAGGTCCAGCTTCGTGAACACCGTGGCGTGAGTGAGTGGCTCGAACGTGGAACTCATAAGGGGGAGTGGGTATTTATTTTTCACCGTGATATTATTTAACATTCGATAATCTATGCAAGGCCTCAGGCTGCCCTCCTTCTTTGCCACAAAAAAGAAGCCCGCCACCACCGGGGAAGACGAGGGCCTTATGATTCCTGAGGCCAGGGACTCTGTGATATAATTGCGCATAGCCTCCTTCTCTGGGACGGAGAGGTTATACAACCGACCGGTGGGAAGGGCGGCCCCGGGAAAGAGATCTATGGCACAATCATAGGGACGGTGAGGGGGGAGGGAAAGTGCACTCTCTTTACTAAATACAGGGGCTAAATCGTGATAAATGGAAGGAACACCAGTGAGATCCGTGGGAGGAGGCACGGGTCTGAGGCCGCTGGACGGGGAGTGGGCGGAGCGAAGGCAGTTGGCATGACACGCAACGCTCCAACCCAAAATCCGCCCAGTAGACCAAGAGATGTAGGGATCGTGCCGTTCCAACCACGGTCTTCCTAACACCAGGGGCGCTGTGGGGGCGTGCAAAACCAAGAAACGGATAGCTTCCACGTGATTACCCGAAAGAGTGAGGGTGAGGGAAGCAGTGCTGTGTGTGATTTTACCAAGTGAGCGTCCATCTAGGGCTTGGGCTGTGAGGGGTGTGTCTAGGGGGACGAGTGGAATGCCGGCCTGCCGGGCCAGCGAGGTGTCCATCAAACACTCGTCCGCCCCCGAATCCAGGAGTGCACCAACAGACAGTGAGCGGTTACCCCAGGTGAGAGTGACCGGAAAAAGGTGGTTGTGCTCCTTCTTGGGCTGGGGCTGAGGAAGGGTCGTCAGGCTCACTAGGACACCCCTCACTAGTGAGCCGGGTCTTTTGGGCGAATCGGGCAGGCCTTGATATAGTGGCCCGACCTCCCGCAGTAGAGGCAGAGGTGGCCATGCATCCTCTGCTCCCCAACTTCCAGCGGGAGCCGTGACCGACCCAACTGCATGGGCTCCTCCTCCGGCCTGGATCCAGAAGCCACCCAGGGTTGCGAGGGGGAGTGTGAGGGTGGAGAGAGCCCACGGGACGCTGACCCAGGGAAGGCACCGGTAGGGCGGACGGGGGTTGGTCTATGGGAGGGGCCAGCGCGCGGGGCGCGTTCCTGGCGCCGCTCCCGCAGCCGTTCGTCCATCTGGAGGGCGAGGGTGACGAGCTCGTTGAAGGAGGCAGGGCGGTCCCGAACGATAAGATCTTTGATGGGCTCGCTCAGCCCCCTCCTGTACGCGCTCTTGAGCGCAGTGTCATCCCACCCACTGTCTGCCGCGAGTATCCTTACCTCCAGGGAATAATCTGCCATCGACCTGGCCCCCTGTTGGATGGAATGGAGGTGGCCGGCAGCGTCCTGCCCGTCAGCTGGGTGGTCGAACACCAGATTGAACTCGCGGCGGAAGGCACCATAGTCCGAGGCGAGCTGCTCGGTATGGCCTACCGCCGCTATGGCCCAGCTGAGGGCTTTGCCGGTGAGGAGGGACATGACAAGGGCTACCTTGGTCTCTCCTGTCCTATACCTAGCTGGCTGGTGTTTGAACAGGAATTCACAGTGACCAAGGAAACCCCTGCACAGCTCGAACTCCCCACCGAAGGCCTTGGGGCAGGGGAGGTTAGGCTCGCACCGGGGGTCCAGTGGGGGTTGACTTGGAGGGGGAACGTCGGGACCAGGAACGGGGAAACCGGAGGCCGAGCTGGGGGCAGAGACCGAGGCCAGGGCAGGGTGGTCGCTCATCCTGGAGACCGCTGTGGAGAGTGCAGCGATCTGCGCGGTGAGGGCATCTAACGCACTCGTCGCGGCCTGGGAGCCGGACTGAAGATCGCTGATCTCTCCGGTGACACGGGTGAAGGCAGTAGTAAGCTCTGAGCTGAGAGAGGCAAGTTGGCAACTGTGACTTCTTACTACTGCCTCTAGGGGGACGGGGCTCTGGGGCGTCACAGGGACCGTGCGCTCCTTGGGTTTGCCTGGGTCCATAATGGCTTCGACGTTCTGTTGTGCCCGCGCACCAGAACCAGACCCGTGTGGCGAAACCCAAGACAGACAGACACGAGATGACTTCAAAAGCCACAAAGGGAGGTTTTATTGTGGGAGGGAAATGTATGGTGAAAAAAGGCGTTCTGTGAGTGGGATGTGTAAATAAACTATGTGTGGTGTCCCGTGGTTTGCGTGAATAACTATGTCTGAGTGTTTTTAGCCAATGTGTGGTGCGGCATGTAAATGACCAGGAGGTGTTGAAAAAATGTGCGTGCACCTGGCGAGAAAGTCCCGTCCGTGATCCAAGAGGGGTTGTCCGAGAAAGTCCAGGTCCGAGATCCGGGAAGTCGAGTCCGAAAGGAGGGGTCCAGATAGAGGGACAAGGGGGGAGATCGCAAGAGAGGTCCGGGGAGAAACGTGAAGGTCGCTGGGGACGAGGGAGACGCGGGGAGCCGTGGAAATCGCGGAAGGAGAGTCTTGGGAGGAAACAGAGACACGAAGATAAGACACTGGGGAATAAACAGAATGCAAGGAACGCTGGAGGGCTTGTCAGAACTTTACCGCAGGGTTCAGTACGTCGAAGCACTGAGAGACGTTCTGGGAGGCTTCTTGTAGAGGGCTGCCTGATTGCCACAGGTGTGCCTGATGGATGATGGCAAACACCTGGTGCAGTGCAGCGCTCGTCTCCTCAGAGCGCGAGCCGAGCGCTCGGATGTTTCCGGCACGTCCGAGCTGGGGGAGTGGCTTGAACGTGCCGGGGAGGCAGCTCGGGGCGGTGTAAGCACAACATGTGCAGGGGTTTCCTTGGTCAGTGTGAACTCCTGTTCAAACACCAGCCAGCTAGGTATAGGACAGGAGAGACCAAGGTAGCCCTTGTCATGTCCCTCCTCACCGGCAAAGCCCTCAGCTGGGCCATAGCGGCGGTAGGCCGTACCGAGCAGCTCGCCTCGGACTATGGTGCCTTCCGCCGCGAGTTCAATCTGGTGTTCGACCACCCAGCTGACGGGCAGGACGCTGCCGGCCGCCTCCATTCCATCCAACAGGGGGCCAGGTCGGTGGCAGATTATTCCCTGGAGGTAAGGATACTCGCGGCAGACAGTGGGTGGGATGACACTGCGTTCAAGAGCGCGTACAGGAGGGGGCTGAGCGAGCCCATCAAAGATCTTATCGTTCGGGACCGCCCTGCCTCCTTCAACGAGCTCGTCACCCTCGCCCTCCAGATGGACGAACGGCTGCGGGAGCGGCGCCAGGAACGCGCCCCGCGCGCTGGCCCCTCCCATAGACCAACCCCCATCCGTCCTACCGGTGCCTTCCCTGGGTCAGCGTCCCGTGGGCTCTCTCCACCCTCACACTCCCCCTCGCAACCCTGGGTGGCTTCTGGATCCAGGCCGGAGGAGGAGCCCATGCAGTTGGGTCGGTCACGGCTCCCGCTGGAAGTTAGGGAGCAGAGGATGCATGGCCACCTCTGCCTCTACTGCGGGAGGTCGGGCCACTATATCAAGGCCTGCCCGATTCGCCCAAAAGACCCGGCTCACTAGTGAGGGGTGTCCTAGTGAGCCTGACGACCCTTCCTCAGCCCCAGCCCAAGAAGGAGCACAACCACCTTTTTCCGGTCACTCTCACCTGGGGTAACCGCTCACTGTCTGTTGGTGCACTCCTGGATTCGGGGGCGGACGAGTGTTTGATGGACACCTCGCTGGCCCGGCAGGCCGGCATTCCACTCGTCCCCCTAGACACACCCCTCACAGCCCAAGCCCTAGATGGACGCTCACTTGGTAAAATCACACACAGCACTGCTTCCCTCACCCTCACTCTTTCGGGTAATCACGTGGAAGCTATCCGTTTCTTGGTTTTGCACGCCCCCACAGCGCCCCTGGTGTTAGGAAGACCGTGGTTGGAACGGCACGATCCCTACATCCCTTGGTCTACTGGGCCGATTTTGGGTTGGAGCGTTGCGTGTCATGCCAACTGCCTTCGCTCCGCCCACTCCCCGTCCAGCGGCCTCAGACCCGTGCCTCCTCCCACGGATCTCACTGGTGTTCCTTCCATTTAACACGATTTAGCCCCTGTATTTAGTGAAGAGAGTGCACTTTCCCTCCCCCCTCACCGTCCCTATGATTGTGCCATAGATCTCTTTCCCGGGGCCGCCCTTCCCACCGGTCGGTTGTATAACCTCTCCGTCCCAGAGAAGGAGGCTATGCACAATTATATCACAGAGTCCCTGGCCTCAGGAATCATAAGGCCCTCGTCTTCCCCGGTGGCGGCGGGCTTCTTTTTTGTGGCAAAGAAGGAGGGCAGCCTGAGGCCTTGCATAGATTATCGAATGTTAAATAATATCACGGTGAAAAATAAATACCCACTCCCCCTTATGAGTTCCACGTTCGAGCCACTCACTCACGCCACGGTGTTCACGAAGCTGGACCTGCGCAGCGCGTACCACCTGGTGCGCATCCGGGAAGGGGATGAATGGAAGACACCCTTCAACACCCACCTAGGGCATTTCGAGTACCTCGTTATGCCCTTCGGCCTCACCAACGCCCCGGCCGTCTTCCAGGCATTGGTCAACGACGTGCTCCGGGACATGCTGAACACGTTCGCGGTGGTGTACCTGGATGACATACTCGTGTTCTCCAGGACTGAGGAGGAACACCACCAGCATGTCCGCCTGGTCCTCCAACGGCTGCTGGAGAACAGGCTCTTCGTGAAAGCCGAGAAGTGCGTGTTCCACTCCGCCTCCGTGGAGTTCCTTGGCCACATCGTGGAGAAGGGGCTCGTCCGCACTGACCCCAGGAAGACCCGAGCGGTGGAGGAGTGGGCACGGCCCACCAACAGGACGCAACTCCAGCGCTTCCTGGGGTTTGCAAACTTCTACCGGCGCTTCATCAGGGGGTTCAGCCGTGTGGCCGCCCCCCTCACTGCACTCACCTCCAACCTCCGCCCCTTCTCCTGGACCTCGGAGGCGGAAGCCGCCTTCTTGGCCCTGAAGAGGCTGTTCACAACGGCTCCGGTGCTCGCCCACCCGGACCCGTGCAGACAGTTCATCGTGGAGGTGGACGCATCGGACACGGGCATCGGAGCCGTCCTCTCCCAGCGGTCGGAGGAGGACCAGAAGATCCACCCGTGCGCCTTCTTCTCACGGCGTTTCAGTCCTGCGGAGAAGAATTATGACATCGGCAACAGGGAGATGCTGGCCGTCCACGCCGCCCTAGAGGAGTGGAGACACTGGCTGGAGGGAGCAGGGCAGCCGTTCATCGTATGATCCGATCACAAAAACCTGACCTACGTACGGACGGCTAAGAGGCTCAACCCCAGGCAGGCGCGCTGGGCTCTCTTCTTCAGCCGGTTCGACTTCACCCTCACCTACCGCCCGGGCACCAAGAACGTCAGGGCAGACGCCCTCTCCCGTCTGTTTCCCGAGGGGTCCCCTGACGCCCCAGACACCATCCTTCCCCCGGCCCGGGTGGTGGGTGCCGTCACCTGGGCCATCGAATCAGTGGTGAGAAGGGCCCAGCGCTTCCATCCCGACCCAGGCAATGGACCCCGGAACCGGCTATTTGTGCCTCCCTCTGTCCGGCCCCAGGTGCTGGAGTGGGGCCACTCCAGCCATCTTGCCTGCCACCCCGGTGTCTACCGAACGGCGGCCTTCATCCGTAGGGGTTTCTGGTGGCCCACCATGGAGGCAGACACCAGAGAGTTCGTGGCAGCCTGCACCACCTGCGCCTGCAGCAAGGCTCTCCATCGCCCTCCAGCAGGTCTCCTGCGCCCCCTTCCTGTCCCCGGCCGACCTTGGTCCCACATTGCCTTGGACTTCGTAACTGGCCTCCCCGTGTCCCAAGGCAATGACACCATTCTGACCATTGTCGACCGGTTTTCCAAGGCCGTCCATTTTGTTGCCCTCACCAAACTCCCCTCTGCAGCCGAGACGGCGGAACTTCTCGTCTCCCACGTCGTCCGACCTCATGGGATTCCCCTGGACATTGTCTCTGACCGTGGTCCCCAGTTCACTTCGAAGGTATGGTAGGCCTTCTGTAAGGGGATTGGGGCCACGGTCAGCCTCTCCTCCGGGTATCACCCCCAGACCAATGGGCAGGCAGAGCGGGCCAATCAAGCCCTGGAGGCGGCTTTGCGTTGCGTTACCACCAGCAACCCCGCCTCCTGGAGCAAGTACCTGCCCTGGGTGGAGTACTCGCTCTGCTCCATGGAGAGTTCGGCTACCGGTTTGTCCCCCTTCGAGTGTTCCCTGGGCTATCAACCCCCTCTGTTCCCCCATCAGGAGTTGGAGGTGGCGGTCCCGTCCACGAGGGCCCATCTCCGCCGATGTCGGCGCGTTTGGAAGACCGCCCGGGCCGCTATGTTGCGAGCTACAGAGCGGGCCCGGCGCAGCGCCAACCGGCGGAGAGTGCCGGCCCCAGCTTATCGACCTGGCCAGAGGGTATGGCTCCTGGCCCGGGACCTGCCCCTCCCTACCCTCAACCGGAAGCTGGCTCCCCGCTACGTCGGTCCCTACACCATCGACCGCATCGTCAACCCTTCGGCGGTGCGTCTCCATCTCCCTACCTCACTCAAGATCCATCCCGTCTTCCATGTCTCGCGCCTCAAACCGGTAGCCACCAGCCCCCTGTCTCCCCCTGTCCAAGCTCCTCCACCCCCCAGGGTCCTCGACGGTGGTGACATGGTCCGGGATGTCGACCAGCTGCTCGCCGTACTCCGCCGGGGGCGTGGGTACCAATACCTGGTGGACTGGGTTGGCTATGGGCCCGAGGACAGCAGCTGGGTTCCCCGGTCCTACCTGGCCGACCCTGCACTCCTGGAGGAGTTCTATCGGGCCCACCCCAACGCCATCGGACGGTCGCCCGGTGTCTCCCGTAGGAGGGGGGGTCCTGTTGTGCTTACACCGCCCCGAGCTGCCTCCCCGGCACGTTCAAGCCACTCCCCCAGCTCGGACGTGCCGGAAACATCCGAGCGCTCGGCTCGCGCTCTGAGGAGACGAGCGCTGCACTGCACCAGGTGTTTGCCATCATCCATCAGGCACACCTGTGGCAATCAGGCAGCCTTCTACAAGAAGCCTCCCAGAACGTCTCTCAGTGCTTCGACGTACTGAACCCTGCGGTGAAGTTCTGACAAGCCCTCCAGCGTTCCTTGCATTCTGTTTATTCCCCATTGTCTTATCTTCGTGTCTCTGTTTCCTCCCAAGACTCTCCCTCCGCGATTTCCACGGCTCCCCGCGTCTCCCTCGTCCCCAGCGACCTTCACGTTTCTCCCCGGACCTCTCCTGCGATCTCCCCCCTTGTCCCTCTATCTGGACCCCTCCTTTCGGACTCGACTTCCCGGATCTCGGACCTGGACTTTCTCGGACAACCCCTCTTGGATCACGGACGGGACTTTCTCGCCAGGTGCACGCACATTTTTTCAACACCTCCTGGTCATTTACATACCGCACCACACATCGGCTAAAAACACTCACACAAAGTTATTCACGCAAACCACGGGACACCACACATAGTTTATTCACACATCCCACTAACAGAACGCTTTTTTTCACCATACATTTCCCTCCCACAATAAAACCTCCCTTTGTGGCTTTTGAAGTCATCTCGTGTCTGTCTGTCTTGGGTTTCGCCACACGGGTCTGGTTCTGGTGCGCGGGCACAACACTTATGACCACAGCTCCTGCCTGCGACATCTACAATAGAGGCTTTGAACATGGCCCACTCAGACTCCACGTCCCCAGCCTCCCTCGGGATACATGAGAACTTCTTCCGGAGGTGGGAGTTGAAGACTTCACGGACAGAGGCCTCTGCCAGATGTTCCCAGTTCACCCTCACTACACGTTTGGGGTTTGCCAGGTCTGTCCGGCAGCCTTCCCCACCATCTGATCCAACTCACCACCAGGTGGTGATCAGTTGACAGCTCTGCTCCTCTCTTCACCCGAGTATCCAAAACATACGGCGGCAGAGCTGATGATGTGACCACAAAGTCTATCATCGATCTTTGGCCTAAGGTGCTCTGGTACCAAGTACACTTATGAACTACCTTATGTTCGAACATGGTGTTTGTTATTGCCAATCCATGACTCGCACAGAAGTCCAATAACAAGGCACCGCTCGGGTTCAGATCGGGGAGGCCGTTCCTTCCAATCACACCCTTCCAGGTTTCTCCATAGTTGCCCACATGAGCGTTAAAGTCCCCCAGCAGAACTATAGAGTCCCGAGGCAGAGCCCTATCCAGGACATCACCCAGAGACTCCAAGAAGGCTGGATACTCCAAACTGCTATTCGGTGCATAATCACACGAAACACTCAGAGCCTTTCCCCCAGCGACTCGTAGTCGTATAGAGGCTACCTTCTCATTCCCAAGGCGGAATGAGAGGGTTGCCTCCAACACGGCGGCGCTCAACCGGGGACTTGTGAGTATCCCCACAGCTGTCACCTTGGCCAACTCTGACACCTTGGCCAACTCTGGAAAGTAATGAGTCCAGCCCCTCTCCAGGTGTTGTGTACCAGAGCCCACGCTATGTGTGGAGGTGAGCCCAACTATATCTAGTTGGTACCGCTCCACCTCCCGCACCAGCTCAGGCTCCTTCTCTGCCAGAGAGGAGACATTCTATGTCCCGAGGACCAATCTGCAAAGCTGGAAGTCGGCACGCCCCGGTCCCTGCCTTTGCCTGCCACCCGGCCTGCATTGCACCCTACCCCAATGCTCATCCCCGCATGTGGTGTGTCCACATTGTATATATATATAATAAATAACTGATAGCACACAAGGTATCTAGTCCGCAGAAACTGGCTTGTTTGTTTTTGCACGCACAGAGTTCACTGTTGTGTTTTGTTCCTGTTCTGTTCTTTTTCTTCTGTCATGTAGTATAAAAATAAATGAATTCATAGCAGCCTGTAAAATAATTTGTAAGTATAATGTCTTTACTATATTAAAAACAGATGAAGATAATTTGTTTTCTACAGCTTGAGGTTAGATCAGTCAATCAACAGGACAGTCAGGAGTCTGGTGGGTGAACTCATGGAGCTTTAACATGTAGATGTGGATATTCATTTGACTGCAGCTTTGTCATATTATTTTCCAAGGGAAGCTAATACAATGGCATGTTTGTAGCTGATGCTCACTGACCCAGCTCTTAATAATGTCATGATGTAATATTTTGTCTTTTCAACAGGAGTGCTAGCCAATTACACGGCCCTTGTTTCTGATTGGGCTTGACAACCGGCGCTTGGAGGTGTATTACTGCATACGACTGAAGTGAAACAGTAACTTTTCCTAATTTGAGATTCTGCTCAGTATGCAACTGTTAAAGAGAAGAAGGTAAAGTACACAGTGCGCCTCAACTTGTGTAGTTGTTTTCAGTGCTCCTACATACAGAGCGAATATGCACACATGCACACACGCACACGCGCACACACACACACACACGCACACACACACACACACACACACACACACACACACACACACACACACACACACACACACACACACACACACACACAAAAGCAGACTCATTAAAACCTGATTTTGCCCTGCGGCGGAGCACCAGTGCCTGCCTCAGCCAGCAAGAGGACGCTGGAGGAGAAGGCACCTGACCTTGTCATCTAGCTCGGCCAGCCCAGAAATACCTCTGAGGCTCTCTCAGTCCCTGCATCTTTTCGACTTCTTTCTCTGTTTTTTTAACACACCTCTCCCTCACACACACTCCTGCCTTCACTCTTTACTGGACAGACATCTACTTTGAACTCATCACTGGAACTGTGAACCTGCATTAGCATGCCTCTGCAGGAGGTCTGGCATTTTAAAGTCTGTGAATGTGAGTACACACACACACACACACACACACACACACACACACACACACACACACACAATAACTATATGACAGTGACAAAAATACTTATGAGCCCCCTGAAACGAGGTCCAGGCAGTGGTTACGAGAAAAACGTGACCGACTGTCTGAAGCTGTTAGAACAGGACAATGTTATCGACAAAATGTTGTACCACAGATTATCCCCAGGGGATGCTACACCTAGTCTGTATGGTTTACCAAAGATACATGGGCAGGATGTGGCACTATGGCCTATTGGTTGTATGATTAACTCAGAACACCATGGATGTTGTGGATGAGGTGAGGGACACCATTATGGAGGAGGATGAAACAATGGTCTCTTATGATGTCACGTCTCTCTTCACGTGCATTCCTGTTGATGAGGCAGTGGAGGTAGTCCATATTAAATTACAAAACGGCCCCACCCTTAGCAATAGGACCACCCTTAGCACTGACCAAGTGTGTCTGCTGCTGAAGCTGTGTCTTCAGTCCATGTACTTCGCATACAGGGGGCAGTACTGCAGGCAGAGGCATGTGTGTGCTATGGGTTCCCTAGTCTCACCTGTAGTGGCCAACTTGTATATGAAGAAAGTGGAGAAGAGGCTCTGATGTCCTATCCAGGGACACCACCTAGCCATTGGTTCAGATTTGTGGACGACACCTGGTTAAAATTAAATCTCAGGACATACCACATTTCATGACCACATTAACTTTGTGGACACCACATCAAGTTCACCAGGGAGGACATGGAACATGACAGGTTAGTCTTCTTACGCTGAAATTCATTTGGCAATGGGGGACATTTGATTGTTGATGTTTACCGTAAACCAACACATATTGATCAGTACTTAAGGCTTGACTCTCATCATCCACTGGAGAACAAACTAGGAGTCATCAGGATGCTGTACCACCGAACTGACAACGTCCCCACCAACACAGCGGCCGGGGAAGGGGAGAAATCAATAACCCCCAGACCTGCATGCACACATGCGGCAGATTCACTGACACTAGGAGTTTGTGTGTCCAGATAGATGTGTGTGCCTGTGTGTGTGTGCATGCGTGCACGTGTGTGTGTATGTGAAACATTAAAGGGTCAGTCCGTAGGTAATGGTCAGGTAGTTAGTGTGTAAATGGATCTATAGAACCACTTTCATTAGACATCGAAGCTACTTAGAAACAAATGCTCCTGTGACAGAGGCAGACTTCATGATTAGGCAAAGGTCGGCAATTGCCTTATGCCCCAAGCTACCCAGGGCCCCATAAAATGCCTCATAAACTTTTGGTTAAGGGGGGGTAGCATTTTTTTAATTGGGCGGCAAAAGTGAAGGCAAATGAACTAATTTCCCTTGTGGCAAAATGTACAGCCGATGCAGCTGTAGAGAGAGTAAAGAAAGCCAAATATTATGCAGTAATCACTGACTGCACTCCAGACCTCAGTCACAACGACCAGCTATTAGTGGTGCTTCACATTGTAAATTGTGTTACCTCAAAAAGTGCCTCCATTCATGAGCACTTTGCTGGTTTCCTTCATGCACTTGACACAACAGGAAAAGGCTTATGTGAGTCATGAGTAGGGCACCTAGAAACACCAGGTTTGGATCTTTCCAACTGTCGGGGCCAGTCTTATGATAGTAGGAGTAACACGTGGGGTAAACAGCAGGGGGTACAAATTAGAGTGCTAGAACTAAACAGCAAGGCATCGTGTGTTCCTTGTGGAAGACACACACTGAACCTTGTTGTTGGTGATGCAGCCAAGTCATCTGTGACATCTGTCAGCTTCTTTGGTCTGTCACAACGACTTTACACTCTGTTCAGCTCCTCAGTTCCCTGCCGGACCATTCCCACAGAGCATGTCTACAGCTTGACGCTGAATGGCCTACAGTGTCACGCTGTAGACATGGATGGCCTTTTGTGGTAAGTACCATTGTTTGGTACAATGTGTTGTTCCAGATAAATAAAGTGAGTAAGAATCTGCAGAGTCGAGACAGTGAGGGAAGAAACCAGGGCGGTGACAGAATCCCTTCAGGTATTTCAGGATAATGGATTCAACTATGCCAAAACAGGACAGCAGAGACGCTTGAGGTGGAGATGAGCTGGTCAGAGGTATGTCAGAGAGGAACAACTGGACGGTTTGAGTATGAAGGAAGAGTGCAAACTCAGCCAGTTGCAGAAGAGCTCTCTAAAAGAGTTTTTCCTGCCTCTTATAGATACAGCCCTTGTCACATTAGAGGACAGATGTTGACACATGGAAACCTTCTATGAGCTGTATGAATTTCTCTACTCCACTGATAAAATGAGAACTACTAAGAAGGGAGGGAAGCTGGATGAATGCTGCAACAGATTGGAGCAGAGAATGGATGATACTGATACAGAGGACCTGAAGCTTGGGGTAAAGGGTGCAGTTAGATCTTTCTCCACACATATTTCATCACCATCTAAGATGCTTGACTATCTATATAAGGAGAATATCCGTGACATCTATCAAAATCTGAGTACAGCTCTCAGACGTCTCACTCTCCCTGTGACAGTAGCTTCAGGTGGGAGAAGTTTCTTTTCACTGGAACTCATTAAAATGTAACTCAAGGCCAACTCTGTCACAGGACAGATTGTCTGCACTTGCTGTTCTCTCCATCGATCATGAAGTCAGGAAGTCACTGCATATGGAATTAGTGATTTTAACATTTGCTGAGGTCAAGGCTCGCAAGGTCAAATTTTAGTATAGCCATCTAAACTGTGCCTCCCCGAGATACACACTGGAGCCTCATGGCATGTGACATACCATAAGGTATGAGAATCCATGAAAGAGATCCATCACTGTTGTGATTACTCCAGATGCAACACTACAGCAACAGCCCGAGATCCCCTCTGTATTCCCCACCCACCACAGCTGAGCTGATTAGCCAGAGAAAGCAAGACACACTCAGCCAATGTAAATACAAAATACATTCAATGGAGAGGAAGAGACAGACGGACAGAGAAAAAGTAGACATTTGTTTGCTCCCCTTTTTCATCCGGCCAATTTCCCCACTCTTCCAAGCCGCTGCTCCACCCCCTCTGCCGATCCGGGGGGGGGGGGGGCGGCTGCAGACTACCACATGCCTCCTCCCATACATGTGGAGTCACCAGCCACTTCTTTTCATCTGACAGTGAGGAGTTTCGCCAGGGGGATGTAGTGAGTGGGAGGATCATGCTATTCACCCCTCCCCCCTGATCAGGCGCCCCGACCGACCAGAGGAGGCGCTAGTGCAGCGACCAGGACACACACCCACATCCGGATTCGGATTCCAACTCGCAGACACCGCCAATTGTGTCTTTAGGGACGCCCGACCAAGCCAGAGGTAATACGGGGACTCGAACCGGCGATCCCCGTGTTGGTAGGCAACAGAACAGGCCACTACGCTACCTGGATGCCCAAAAGTAGACATTTTTAACAGTATGCTATGCTTATTATTCTTGTTTCTCCATATTTGACCTCTTATCGCCTCGTGTGTTGTCTTCTCACTTAAGTAACACAAGAGAGAAGACAGAAGAACATAAACAACTTGTCCGGTTTGTGCAGCAGCAAGCAGGTCCAGTAAAGAGATTCCATCAGAGAACCTGTTGGAAAATCAAGTTAAATGATGACAACTAATGCTACATCTTCCATGTGAATGGACAATAAAGTACAGTCATATCATACAGAGACCATACTGTTTATGAAAATAAGATTTTAAGGGTGCATTTGGTAAACTGAATATATTTGGTTGTGTTTTTTACAGATGCAATTCCAGATGTGTGGACATCATTGCTGTGTGATGACTGGTGAAGAGAAAAAGTTACAAGTAGGTATTTATCAGACAAGTAAGGATTGAGAAAAGGGGGGGGGGGCAAAGGACGCGGAGGGACCCATATCTGTGTTTGCCTTAGGCCTCAACAATGATTAAATCTGTCCCTGGTCCTGTATGCCGTTTAGGTGTTTGGTGTTTCAGTTGGGACCGGCTATATTTGTACCAGTACACATGCAAACTTCTCAGGTAAGTTAGGAAATACAAAAAACAAACAAAAACAAAAACAAAATGTCAAAGCCTTCTCTTACCTATTCACAACGACCAAGACGGTCATAATGACCGTTTTGGATTTTCAAAGTTTAATAACTTTGTGGGAAAAAAGATACAGACCTGCCGCTCCCTGAATGCTCCTAAAATTGCATTTGTTTGCATTTAAAATTATTTTTAGATCAATTGCACAAAAACCCTTTAGCCAAGGGCTAGCGAGTCTACTCATCCGTGATCATTACACTACCCGCCTTCTTCTGGAAGCGCGCCCCCGCGCGTCAGCATACCAGTTCCCTCACGCCTCAGGGACGCACGCACTTCCAATGGCCTCACGGGCTCAGCATCTCACTACCAGTGATTAAAGTGGGCCGGAGCTACCCGGATCCCGACACCGGCACTTCCCCTCCTCCCCCAAGTCAACCGGAGCAGAGATCCGGCACTCTGTAGACATGAGTAATTTCAACCTTTTTGTCACAGTAAAATTTAAAACAAAAAACATGATGCAGCCAATTCACAAGCATTACAAAATAAATCGCAAATAAAGTCGTTCTTCCATTTTTATACTACTTTACTTTTTCTAAAAGTTTGAATGATATCGCGTCCTCACGTGACCCGCACCTGCCCGCTGTCTGGCTTCACCAGAATTGACATCAAAAGAGACTGGCTTCACACTCACGGGTCAGGGTCAGTTCACCGCACCAGGCAGACAAGACTCGAGAGAGCGTCAACCTGCTACCTGCACTATTATCTTGGATTGGGGGGCATAAAGAGTGAGTATCTTCAGTGTATTTCCAATAGTATTTCCAATAGTTTTGTCTAGCTCTGCTGTGGTTTTCATTCAAGCAACTAACGTTAGCGAACGTAACGTTAGCTAGCTAGCTAACTAGCTATCTTCCACCCGGTAACGTTGCTAGCTAGTTGCTGACGTTGATGGCTAGTTGTTTGAATGCTGCTAGGCAAGCTAACTATCGGTAGCGTCCGGTAACGTTACCGGTAGCTTGCTAGTTATGTTTGTCCAACCTTAGCTCTGGCCATGCAATATTTTCATTCAAATAACTAACTAGCTAGCAAACGTTAGCTACCGGTAGCTATTATTAGCTAACAATGCTAACGTCGGGACTACTGGACCAGTGGTTAGCTAGCCTAACGTTAGCTAGCTACCTATCACTCCCGCACTTTTGCCCACCTCTAATACAGAGATCCCCCACTTACCAAATCCCACTTTAACCCCTGCTCACTACTGACACCAATGTAGCGAATTCAGGGCCGGGGGGGAAGCCGGGACGTGAACCCGAGTCTCCCGCACCACGGGTGACTACGTTGGCTAAATGGTCAGATCCGTTAGCCAAGGGCTAGCGAATCTAGTCATCCGTGATCGTTACAGTATCTTTATTGATTAGTTATCTTGACAGAATATATAGTTTAAAAACCATGGTGGTCAAAAGGACCGCCCATGGTTGTTCTAGTAGTTTTTAGTTCCGGTCGTTGTTTGGGACTGTTTCAATATTTATTTTCACTTCTTTTTTTTACTGTGTTTTCAGTGTCGTCATGATGAGTGCGGGGAGGGAGGTGTGTCGAAGGTGTCTGGCTGGGAGAGCTGGCGTTGGATCGGCTGAGGGAGCTTGGTCTGCTGCATCCTCTGGGCCCAAGGACCACGGCCCTGACCGGAGCTTCGCCCGAAGAGGAAACACCGAGGGTGGTCTGACAGGATGCGGAAGCGGGGCAGGCTAAGTTAACTACTAGCCCATGCAGACCGGCAGTTCCGACAGTCTTCCTGGCTGGCGTTCGTTCTCCTGGACGGTGATTTCTTTTTGTTTTGGATATGTGTTTTTGTGTTTGTGTTGCACTGCTGTGGGCTCGGGAAAAGGATGTGTCATTTCATTTCATGTGCGGAAGTGTATGAAATGAGATGACAAATACAGCGTTTGTGTTTCTAATTCTGATGTCAGCTCCTCGAAGTCACGGATGACGTCAGGCAGTTTTGGTTGTGTTCGGAGATTGCTGAAGATCCCAATCCTGACTCTGCATTGCTTCTCCCAATGGGTCCATGTTAGTGAGGTGACCATGGGATGATGAAGGGTTGTGGTGTTACCCCCTGCCTTGCATTATAGCTTCTTATAGCATCAGATGCTCTCCTTCAAATTGGCTAGTGTCTCAGGATGTTATATGGTAAGTGGATCGCATTTATATAGCACTGTTCTAGCAGCAACAGCCACTCAAAGTGCTTTACAATCAGTGAACGTCTCACATTCACCCCCCCCCCCCACACACACACACATCGACGATGGTGTCAACCATGCAAGGTAGCAGCCGGTCCATTGGACAGTTAGGGGTTAGGTGTCTTGCTCAAGGGCACCTCGACATTTTTTACAGGGGGAAGCCGAGGATTGAACCGGCAACACTTCAGTTACCAGACAACCCGCCCTTACCTCCTGAGCCGCTCAGTACGTTTACACGATGTTAGATAAAGTGGATTTGTTGTGATAGTCCGACTAAAACTGGACTTTTAAAACACATGTAAACGTGTTAGTCGTACTAAATCCAATTTCTAGAAGTGGGCCTAAAACACCTAGATGATGCGGTTGGGGGTGGATTTACTCTGGCATGTATACGCTTCAATCGGCCCCGAACTTGCCTTGGCGTTCTGCCCATGATCCATAGTTCCAGCTGAAAGGGGGCATATCGCCACCTACCGTAGGCGGACATACTTCCGTCAATAAATCGATTCTCCCCCGGTTCTTGTATACTGGGACAACGACAGTAGTCCAATTACATTGCATAATCGAGCTGTAACCGCAGCTCGACTTAACTGTGCATGTAAACGTACTACTGAGTGTCGCCCCCGTGTGTTGGAGAAGGCCTGATCAATCACGCCATACAGCCAATCACTTTAACCGCTTCATCTGTGATGTTTTACAGTCTGATTTTCTGGGTTCTCATGCAATCAGATCCAAGATGCAACTACAGCAAATAGATGGAGTCAGAGAGGAGCGCCAGACAGCGCGAGGGAGTGATGGAGATGGGGAGAGAGTGGTGCTATTTCATCCCATCTCTTTTCCTCCATTACTGGAGCCCCGTTTAATCTCGTCCGTCTAATGTGGGGTTCAGGCGCTTTAGGCGTTCCGTTTGAGCACGGTGAAGCTGCGTGTGTGTGTGTGTGTGTGTGTGTGTGTGTGTGTGTGTGTGTGTGTGTGTGTGTGTGTGTGTGTGTGTCCATGTAGGGAGGAAAATAAAGGTTGTCTATGTGTTTATTAAATGACTCAGATCAAAGTGTGATGGTGGGTGTTCCCTGGCCCGTGTCTAATCAAGCTGGTCTTTTAGATTCTAGTTGTCTGCCCTGAGTTGAGTTCGTCTTTTTTTTTTATTCTTCATCGGAGAGGCATCATCCTCATTGCTGTGGTTTTAATGATGGTCTGAACCAAGGCTGCACAGAGTCCCTCTTTTCTTGAAGCCTCTCTATACAGCATGCCGTTCAAGCGTGTGGAACATTAATCTGCTGCCGAAAGTAGAAGAGCGGGTACGTATTGTAGCGAATTCGGGGGGCAACCACAGGAACTGCCGCGGCCGGGACGCGAACCCGTGTTTCCCACTACGCAAGCGACAACGTTAACCAGTCGACTTAAGGGTCCGACTCGTTAGTCAAGGACCAACGTGTCTACTTATCTATGCACGTTACAGTACCCCCCCTCCTTCGGGACATGTAGCAAATTCGGGGGGCAGTCTGGGTCCCGCCACAGCCGGGACGCGAACCCATGGCGACTACGTTAACCAGTCGAAAGGGTCCAACCCGTTAGCCAAGGGCTATCGAGCCTATTCATCCGTGATCGTTACAGTATTAATCAAATCCCGGGTCTGCTTCCTGTTTATATTCCTGTACAAATCTTTTCGCCTGTGGGAGCTGATTCTGTAGTATGAACTAACATGGACTACGAGCAAGTTGGATTCATACAACCATTACTTTTGTTAATCATCACCAGATAAAGACATGCATGTTAGGGTTAATACTCCTGCCTGTATTCGTCTGCTTCCGTTGTGGGAAGATGGATGGAGGGATGGATGGATGGATGGATTGCATTTATATAGCGCTTTTCTAGCTGCAACAGTCACTCGCAAATTCACGTTTGCGGCCTCACCCGGTACCGTCCATGCAGCGTCTTTGTCCACGTCTGCGTCTGAGCTTGTGTCTTCGTTTGATGGCTGGGAGAGCTGGTGCTGGATCAGCTGGGAGAGCTTGCTCTGCTGCGTCCTGTGGGCCCAGGGACCACGGCCCTGCCTGGAGCTGTGCCCGAAAAGGAAACACCGAGGGCGGTCTGACAGGACGCGGAAGCAGGGCAGGCTAAGCTAACTGCTAGCCCATGTAGACCGGCAGTTCCGGTAACACCGAGGACGGTCTGGCGGCGGCCTCGCCTAGCCTTGACTGTGTTTCTAGTGTCGTCGTGTGGAGTGCGGGGAGGTGTGTCGAAGGTGTTGGTTGAACGTCCCTGAGCAAGGCAATGCTCAGGGCCGTTCAACCTGGTGCTGCAGCTGCCCCACTGCTTCTATACAGCCTATACAGGTGGGTTCAATGCAGAGGATGAATATCATCTTAAGAATACAATGACAGAACAAAGTCGTTTAAAAAAAGAAAAAAGAAAATAAAAACAGGTTTGCAATTTGAAGGTTGCTGAACTTCATAGAGGACAGTAAAGCTAATGTTAAAACCAATACAAGGAACATTAAATATAATGCAGCTGTCTGTTGTTATCTTGTGTTGCTGTTAAGCCCACTGAGGCAAATTTGTAATTTGTGATACCGGGCTATACAAATAAAATTGACTTGACTTGACATATGAGTAACCTTGGTCGGGCGTCCTTACAGACACAATTGGTCGTGTCTGCGGGGAAGCCAGATGTGGGTATGTGTCCTGATCGCTGCTCTAGCGCCTCCCGTGGTCGGTCGAGGTGCCTATTCGCGGAGGGGGGGGGACTAGGGGGAATAGCGTGATCCTTCCCACACGCTACGTCCCCCTGGCGAAACTCCTCACCGTCAGGTGAAAAGAAGCGGCTGGCAACTCCACATGTATCGGAGGAGGCATGTGGGAGTCTGCAGCCCTCCCCGGATCAGCAGATGAGGGGGGAGCAGCGACCGGGACGGCTCGGAAGAGAGGAGTAGTTGGTCAAGTACATTTGGGGCGAAAAAGGGGGGGTGCAGGATAAAAGGTATAACATCATAAGTATATAATATAATATAACAATATGAACTTTATTAAATACCATATTAGCATAAGTTATTAATTACTCAAACATAGCAGTAATATCTTTAGTGGTGACATACCTGTTGTACCTGTTGGATGAGAGGCGAAACGTCTTCACGGATATATACCAAGTCCAGTTAGACTTGATTCAACTCCTTTGGATAACCATGACCTGGATGAATGAGAACACTCACAGACACAAGTTGTACATACTTACTTACCTTCAATATCATATTTATTATTCCATTTGTTTCTTCTGCTGGAGAGTGCAGGCAGGGTGGAGTGGGTGGAGAAGAGTGTCAGGAGTGATTTGTGACAGAAGGGTACCAGCAAGAGTTAAAGGGAAGGTTTACAAGATGGTAGTGAGACCAGCTATGTTGTATGGTTTGGAGACAGGATTATACATCTGTAATGATGCCACTTCATTTAGGAAGAGATGAGCTTAGTTGTCTCAGTGTGTGACATATTTTTGCTTTTTGCAGAGTATGGTCAAATATAAGGTTAAATGCGTACCATTATGTCATGAAAATACACACAATCAAATCCATATATAACATAAATTACATAAAACAATGAATTTGTGTCTAACGGTCTAACAAACCCAGTAAAACTCTACAGACTCCACATGAGCAGGTAAAGAGATGCATTATAGTCTGTCACAAAACAGACAAAAATTAAAATTAAGATACTGTGGTCAGGTAAAACAGAACATACATTGTAGTAATTCCTCACACAGAACAAATGCAAAAACAGAAATACTGTAGTCCCAAAACATACAAGCTAATTTAAGTGTCTTATATGTAGATGGCCCGTGACACTTAAATTAAACTGGAATAATGTACACGAGTTATGCTGGTTCATACTTGACCTTGGAAAAATGGCCTGCTATTCATTTTCACTATCTAATTGCTGTAATTGAATTTACCCTACTGCACGTACGGTGTAAAAGCAATTACGGCCTTTATTAAATACCTGCTGAGGCTGGAATGTAAGAAGAAGTGTTGTGAAACTGTTTACTTCCAGCTGAACTGCTAATTGAGGTCATACCATGTGACCTCTAGCCCGCGTGTGGAGGGGGGGGGACTTCTCAAAGCAGATCTAATAACGTCGTGTTATCGTTCTACCGCACATTGAGGTCAGTAATGCAAGTTTTACCGTTGTAGTTTTCAGATAAAATACACGATACACCTAGAAGCTGGCTTACTGTGAAAGGAGCGGTTTATATGATGGGTTTAGAAACCGTTTGTCAAAGGAGTCGAACGCCATCTTCACTTGAAATAACCTTGAACCTCAGTGGCTCTTGAAAATGACTATATCTTTAAATATAAACATGGCGGGAAGATGGCGGCGCGAAATCACGTTCATGGCGGCCTCACCCGGTACCGTCCATGCAGTGTCTTTGTCCACGTCTGCGTCTAAGTTTGTCTTCATTTGATGGCTGGGAGAGCTGGCGCTGGATCGGCTGGGAGAGCTTGGTCTGCTCCTCCTGTGGGTCTGACAGGACGCGGAAGCGGGGCAGGCTAAGCTAACTGCTAGCCCATGGAGACCAGCTGTTCCTACAGTCATCCTGGCTGGTGTTCGTTCACTTGGACAGTGATTTTTTTTTCAAATTTTAGTCTGGATATGTGTGTTAGTTTGGATATGTGTGTTAGTTTAGATACGTATGTGTGTTAGTTTGGATATATGTGTTAGTTTAGATATATGTGTTGGTTTAGATGCAGTGCATCCAGAAAGTATTCACACCCCTTCACTTTCCCCACATTTTGTTATGTTACAGCCTTATTCCAGAATGGATTAAATTCCTTTTTTTCTCATCAATCTACATACAATACCCCATAATGACAAAGTGAAAAAGGTTTTGTAGAAATTTTTGCAAATTTATTAAAAATAAAAAAACTGAAATATTGCATGTACGTAAGTATTCCCTCAAAATTGTGCTCAGGTTCATTCTGTTTCCACTGATCATCCTTGAGATGTTTCTACATCTTGATTGGAGTTACCTGTAGTAAATTCAACTGATTGGACATGATTTGGAAAGGCACACACCTGTCTATATGTAGCCGGGTGGTAAATCTGTTAAATATGTTAGAAGATTTTCCACTTAAATTTAGTATAGTTTAACTGTTAATATATGTAATTGTTACACTGTCAAGCCATGTAAAATGTCATTTGATGTATTTAAATTGTGAGGCAGATTGTGAGTGTATTTTTATAGTTTTGGTTGTCATTGCATGTTTTGACCAGTAAGCGGGAGTGGCGGACTTTTATTGTAACTCCGTGCAAGTTATCCAAGTGCATCTTGGGTATTCTTTCTTTTTTTTCGTGTGTGGAGCGCCTGAAGATTGCGGTGTGACAGTGCTCTGACTCCGTAGTAAACGCTACTGGAGTTGATGTTCGGTGATTTTGGGCGCGAGCCGTCGACCGCTGTTCGCCATTCGCGTCTTAAGCTATGACGTAGGCACGTCCCTGTTGCGTAGGCGCGCGCGCGCGAATTTGCTTCCGGCTCCATCGACTTGTTGACAATATGCCTCACTGCTGTGTCCCCCTTTGTTTAAATCGATCAGAGAGTAAAACTGAGACCAAACTGTCTTTCTATCGCTTTCCTCCGAAAGACAAAGATAAGAAGAGGTGGCTGCAGTTAATACGGTAAGTTGCTATTGAAGAAATGCATTGAAAATCGAAGTTTGGCGCCGACTTTTGTGCTAAGTGCAGACTAGCTACCCTGCACTGCAGACTAGCTACTACCGGTAGCTACCCTCTTGTTACCGAAATCCACGTTACATACTAGACAGGTATTTAGATTTTTAGCTAATTCAACAAGCGAGGATCAATATATGTGCTTTTCCATATGTTTTTCTGCTCAATAAGGCTTTAATCAGAGTGTAGTGGAGGGTAAACAAGCATCGGTTAGCCACTTATGTTGTTACTACTACAACCCTGTCTGTGAAGACATACAGTTACTGTAAGCAAGCATTATGTCAGCTACACACTCGGAAAACTGCATTATTCTATGCATTGTTAGCCCATGATTATCTAAAACGAGATGATGCATCTCAAGGGGATTATCATTAAAGAGACTTGGAGTAAATGCATGAATAAGCAGGGGTACATAACGTTAGATAGTCCAGGTGAATGTGCTGTTTCTGCCTGTTTTGTTACAGTAGTTTCACTTCTGACTTTTCCCATATAAATCAAACAATGAAACTTCATATCTACAAAAAATAATGTTTCTGTAGGGAGACTGACATCTAATTCTAAAGCCTTACTATGTAACCTTTCCTTTATGAAAAGGCTATGAAAAGGCTATAATATTTGCCCCCCCCCCAAAAAAAAAAATCTGTATTTTATAGTATGTGAATACAATATAACTTGCCCAATCTGTATGGTAGACTGTTTGTATAATATCAAATATACAATCTTTACAGTAGAGTATGTTAACACAATAGAAATTGTGTTTTAAATAATTGATGGTTAAAGTGGCATTCTTTAACTTTTTTTGATAAAAAATAAAGTTGATTTTGGTCACAATTTACCACTATCTTTCACTGAAGGAGGTAACAGAGGACTGATTTAGCCTATTTCCCATTCACAAATCCTTCACCATCTGTTACAATGCCCATGTTTGTGACTGTGTCTAACCAGACACAGACACAAAAATGGGCGTTGTAGCAGATGTTGAAGATTTCATGAATGGGAAATAGGCTGAATTAGTACAGTGTTACCTCCTTCAGTGAAAGATAGTGGTAAATCTTGACCAAAATCAACTTTATTTTTTATCGAAAAAAGTTAAAGAATGCCACTTTAATTGTTCAAATCCAGGGCAGACGATAAGTGACAATGCAGCTTCAAGTTTTCATTGCCAATCATTTCTAAATCTCTCATTCTTTTTTTTTTTACAGGCGTGATGGCTTTACACCAAGCCCCTGCTCAAGGGTGTGCAGTTGGCATTTTCCAAATGGCAAAGCTGCTGGCCCATCACGTTTTGCTTGGAACGAGGGGAAGACTTTCCCAGGCCACCTCAGCCTTCCACACAAGAAGAGAAAAACAGTACCACTCCCTCCCAGTGGTGAAGAAGGGACAAATGAACTTGAATTACAAAATTCTGACATTGCAACCGCAGAGCCCCCTAGTACTTCAGACAACCCAACCGCAGAGACCCCTAGTACTTCAGACAACCCAACCGCAGACACCCCTAGTACTTCAGACAACCCAACCGCAGACACCCCTAGTACTTCAGACAACCCAACCGCAGACACCCCTAATACTTCAGACAACCCAACCGCAGACACCCCTGGTACTTCAGACAACCCAACCGCAGACACCCCTAGTACTTCAGACAACCCAACCGCAGACACCCCTAGTACTTCAGACAACCCAACCGCAGACACCCCTCGTACTTCAGACAACCCTTTTAACAGTGTTGCGCTGCTAGAGATAGAGGTTGACATGTTGAGAAGAGAGAATGAAAAATTGAAAAGAGAATTGGAGAAACAAAAACAGACCTTTTCCTTCAGCCAAATATCTTCCAATCGTGTCAAAGTAAAATATTTCACTGGCTTACCAGATGTTGCTACCGTCCTGGTTTTGGAAGCACTCTTATCTAAGTTTGAGCTACAATATCATTCGAATTGGACAGTCCAGTCTATGCCACTAGTCGATCAGTTGCTACTGACTTTGATGAAGCTCAAACTTAATTCTGGTCATGAAGACCTTGCAACCAGGTTTAATTGCAGTACAGCCACAGTTACCAACATTTTTATCACCATTGTCAGTGCCCTGTATGACATTTTATATGTTGGTATGCTTGAGAACAACATCCCCTCCATAGAGAAGAACCAGGCATCGTTGCCAGAGTGTTTCCGTCCGTTTCCTAACTGTAGGATTGTGCTCGATTGCACAGAGTTAGCAGTCTCCAGGACAGAGAGGCTTGACAAACAGAATCATTTATGGAGCCAGTACAAAAAACGGACCACACACAAAGCCTTAATAGGTGTGGCTCCTAATGGAGTGATAACATTTGTCAGTGACTATTATGGTGGAAGTGCCTCAGACAAGGCTATTACATTAGATTCTGGAGTTCTCAATCATCTACGCCCAGGAGACATGGTGATGGCAGATAAAGGCTTCACAATCCAGGACATCTTGCCAGAAGGGGTTTCACTCAACATCCCGTCTTTCCTTGTTAATGGACAGTTCACACAAGAAGAAGTTAAGAAAAACAAACTCATATCCAGTGCTAGGATCCATGTGGAGCGCTCCATTCAGAGGTTGAAATTGTTCAACATTTTGGACAATATCCCATATCAGTTCACTAAAAACATAAACAAAATACTGAAAGTGTGCGTGTGTCTTACCAACCTACAAACACCAATTCTTCGGGAAATAGCATGAAATGACTTGAATAAATGTAAGCAGAATCAGATTCATGTATTTATACTTTTAATAAAGTAATACTGAATTAAGAACACTGCCTGATTTTTTTAATCAAAACACATTTGTAACAAAATGCATAGTGCAAAAACTAATGTCACTGTAAAAAGTATAAAGTGCAAAACATCAACATTGGTAACAAAATGCATAGTGCAAAAACTACTGTAAACGTAAAGAAGAGGATCACCATATGATGAATACAACATTTAAATATGCAAATTTGCATATTTAAATGATAATGATGTACCGTGCATGTTCACATCATGTATACTTTACATTACTTAACCACTTATCCAACCCATATGGTTGGACAGAGTCCTTCAGGGCTCTAACTAAGTGTCTTGTGTTTTATATTATTATGTTATGCTCTCCTCGAACCATCACCTTAACGTGGTGGAGAGGTTTGAGTGACCCCATGAATCCCGAGAGCTATGTTGTCTGTAGCCTTGCGCTACTGTAGGGTCACACATGGCAAACTGGTCTAGGAGGGAACAGACTAAGAATGGTTCAAGAGCTGTGAGGAGTTGTGCCCCACAGTCCTTAAATACGCACAAAGGTTTAAATTTGATTAATTTGATTAATTAAATTTAATTAAAACCCTTGGCAAACTCGTCTGAGGATGACTAAATGAATGCTGGGGTTCATGTGGTTAAGACCGTTCTTCTAATATTACATGTTTCCAAACATTTTGGACAAAATAGAACATTTTACATCAAGGTGCCCAGAGATTTCCTGGTGCCCAGCTGACCTGTATCCAACGTGGCCTATAACGTTAATAAGAAACAGATCGTAGCACACATGGTAGCCCTAAAATGGCTGTGATCTTACATGTAAGTCTATATTTCATTAATTCCTAATATGTATTTTAAATTCATTAAACCTTTACAGCGTTACAGTATGTACGATCATAGCCATTCTGGAGCTAGACACATGAAAAGCTAGCCTTGGATCCAAGAACGTCAGAGTTATTTTAACAAGTCAAACGTCGGAAAACAATTATCTACCGACAAAATAAAGCACTGGCAGTCTTTATCCAAGGCTTATGAATCGCCAGTAAACGTGGGATATAACATCAGAAGCCAGAATACCCAACATTACCAAGCTAACGCTAGCTAACCCTGTTAGCTCACTCACCTCAACCTGATAAACTTTCTGTTTCATGGAAGCCTGTACCTTGCCTTTTATAATGCCCCCTGAAACATTTACGTTCACAACTCTATCTGAATTGAAAGCAGTGAGACCCTTTTTCACCCTGAGAGGTTCGTCTTTAAAAAAAGACGTTAATGTAAATATATTTATGGGTTCAGACATATTGTTTTGAGTGGAAAATAATGCAGTGAGATTCCCCAAGGCACTGGAAGTA
This sequence comes from Lampris incognitus, assembly GCF_029633865.1. Lineage (NCBI taxonomy): Eukaryota > Metazoa > Chordata > Actinopteri > Lampriformes > Lampridae > Lampris > Lampris incognitus. The sequence goes on along the minus strand of NC_079213.1, from coordinate 35,094,041 downwards.
TAACTCCACCCACACGTGACGTCGCGTCGTGCGTCGTGACGTCGTGCTTAAGAGCCGAATTGCAGGCATGACAAGGTAATGTTGACGTGAATAAAGCCACACCATGCCATTGTATTTGGGATGTAAAGGTTTTATATGCATTTTAATTCTGTTTAAAGGTAACTGACAGAGTGAGAAGTTGCGCGATCTTCAGGAAGCTCCACATGTCTTTGTTAAACCCTGTTTAACGTACATAGTCCACTGCCGTATTTTGCACCGTATTTTGTATTTATTATTTCCCTTTTTAAAATCTTTTAATCTGTTAAACTTGCCACATCTGTGAACATTTATGAGCTGTTTGCTCGAAAGACACAGGAATGTATGCACTCAGTAAAACGATCTGCATTCGAAGGTTCAAACAATAAAATTAAAGCTACAAGAACCCCGGAAGTAATTGTGTCCTGTGTGGTATCTAATTCCACGGGCTACATATATAAGGTCCCATTGTTGACAGTGCATGTCAGAGCAGAAACCAAGCCATAAAGTCAAAGGAATTGTCTGTGGACCTCCGGGACAGGATTGTATCGAGGCACAAATCTGGGGAAGGGTACAAAAAAATGTCTACAGATTTGAAGGTCCCAAAGAGCACAGTGGTCTCCATCATTCGTAAATGGAAGAAGTTTGGATCCACCAGGACTCTTCCTAGAGCTGGCCGCCCAGCCAAACTGAGCAATTGGGGGATAAGGGCCTTGGTCAAGGAGATGACCAAGAACCCGATGGTCACTCTGACAGAGCTCCAGCATTCCTCTGTGGAGATGGGAGAACCTTCCAGAAGGACAACCATCTCTGCAGCACTCCACCAATCAGGCCTTTATGGTAGAGTGGCCAGACGGAAGCCTCTGCTCAGTAAAAGGCACATGACAGCCCACTTGGAGTTTGCCAGAGAGCACCTAAAGGACTCTCAGACCATGAGAAACAAGATTCTCTGGTCTGATGAAACCAAGATTGAACTCTTTGGCCTGAATGCCAAACGTCACATCTGGAGGGAACCAGGCACCTCTCATCACCTTGCTAATACCATCCCTACAGTGAAGCATGTTGGTGGCAGCATCATGCTGTGGGGATGTTTTCAGCGGCAGGAACTGGGAGACTAGTCAGGATCGAGGGAAAGATGAATGGAGCAAAGTACAGAGAGATCCTTGATGAAAACCTGCTCCAGAGCACTCAGGACCTCAGACTGGGGCGAAGGTTTACCTTTCAACATGACAACGACCCTAAGCACACAGCCAAGACAACGAAGGAGTGGCTTCGGGACAAGTCTGTGAATGTCCTTGAGTGGCCCAGCCAAAGCCCAGACTTGAACCCCATTGGACGTCTCTGGAAATACCTGAAAATAGCTGTGCAGCGACGCTCCCCATCTAACCTTACAGAGCTCGAGAGGATATGCAGAGAAGAATGGGAGAAATACCCCAAATATAGGTGTGCCAAGGTTGTAGCTTCGTATCCAAGAAGACTTAAGGCTGTAATCGCTGCCAATGGTGCCTCAACCAAGTACTGAGTAAAGGGTGTGAATACTTATGTACATGCAATATTTCAGTTTTTTATTTTTAATACATTTGCAAAAATTTCTACAAAACCTTTTTCACTTTGTCATTATGGGGTATTGTGTGTAGATTGATGAGTAAAAAGGGAATTTAATCCATTTGGAATAAGGCTGTAACATAACAAAATGTGGGGAAAGTGAAGGGGTGTGAATACTTTCTGGATGCACTGTATATGTGTTAGATTGGATATGTGTGTTAGTTTAGACATATGTTTTCTTGTCGCTTTTGGGTGTGTGTTTGTCTTTGTGTTGCACTTCTGTGGGCTGGGGGAAACGATGTTTCGTTTCAAATGACTAAGTGTTCCCGATTCCTGATTCCTTCATTGGTTTTGTGGTTCCCTGTGTAGAATCCCAGCGATGTGGCGGTTCATGTGACTTAATGGGTAAACGGGAGGATCACAGCTGGAGCTGCTGGCTTCAGGAAAACAGCGGGCATCGAACATGTCGGCTGTCCGTTAATATAAAGGTTGGTGATGTGAACTGTGTCGGCTTGACCAGGATCATTGGAACCATTGCTGTCTATTACCTCGAGATACCCAGCATCAGAGATGTCTGTAACACTGGTGCAGAGTTCAGTCACACCCATTATACCATATGCCCCCCTCGCCTTTCTCTCTGTCTATCAGCTCCGTTGTCAGTGGCCAAGTCATTAGTGCCAACCGCTGAGTGTATTTGTGCGAGGGACGTCTGCGGGGACCCGTAATGAATGAGCCTTATTTATCACCGAGACAGAAGCTCCGCTCTCATGCTCATAAATGCGCGCTGATGGGACACCGAGCGACGCTGGATGAGGGATGCCTCAGCTGCCGCGTGTCAACGGCTCTGCGCCTGTGTGTGTCTGTTTACGGAGTACACATCTGGAGTGTCGACCATCACATTCCACAGCTATTTGTTTGCACGTCATTTACGTACCGAGGACAATGTGGATGCAGATTTGGGAAGTGGTTGTAGGGGGGGGGGGTGTTGTGGTTACACCGCCCCGAGCTGCCTCCCCGGCACGTTCAAGCCACTCCCCCAGCTCGGACGTGCCGGAAACATCCGAGCGCTCGGCTCGCGCTCTGAGGAGACGAGCGCTGCACTGCACCAGGTGTTTGCCATCATCCATCAGGCACACCTGTGGCAATCAGGCAGCCCTCTACAAGAAGCCTCCCAGAACGTCTCTCAGTGCTTCGACGTACTGAACCCTGCGGTAAAGTTCTGACAAGCCCTCCAGCGTTCCTTGCATTCTGTTTATTCCCCAGTGTCTTATCTTCGTGTCTCTGTTTCCTCCCAAGACTCTCCCTCCGCGATTTCCACGGCTCCCCGCGTCTCCCTCGTCCCCAGCGACCTTCACGTTTCTCCCCGGACCTCTCCTGCGATCTCCCCCCTTGTCCCTCTATCTGGACCCCTCCTTTCGGACTCGACTTCCCGGATCTCGGACCTGGACTTTCTCGGGCAACCCCTCTTGGATCACGGACTGGACTTTCTCGCCAGGTGCACGCACATTTTTTTCAACACCTCCTGGTCATTTGCATACCGCACCACACATTGGCTAAAACACTCACACATAGTTATACAGGCAAACCACGGGACACTATACAGTTTATTCACACATCCCACTAACAGAACGCCTTTTTTTCACCATACATTTCCCTCCCACAATAAAACCTCCCTTTGTAGATTTTAAAGTCATCTCGTGTCGGTCTGTCTTGGGTTCGCCACACGGGTAAGGTTCTGGTGCGCGAGCATAACAGAACGTCGAAGCCATTATGGACCCAGGCAAACCCAAGGAGCGGACGGTCCCTGTGACGCTCCAGAGCCCCGTCCCCCTAGAGGCAGTAGTAAGAAGTCACAGTTGCCAACTTGCCTCTCTCCGCTCAGAGCTTACTACTGCCTTCACCCGTGTCACCGGAGAGATCAGCGATCTTCAGTCCGGCTCCCAGGCCGCGACGAGCGCGTTAGATGCCCTCACCGCACAGATCGCTGCACTCTCCACAGCGGTCTCCAGGATGAGCGACCACCCTGCCCTGGCCTCGGTCTCTGCCCCCAGCTCGGCCTCCGGTTTCCCCGTTTCTGGTCCCGACGTTCCCCCTCCTCCGAATCAACCCCCACTGGACCCCCGATGCGAGCCTAACCTCCCCTGCCCCAAGGCCTTCGGTGGGGAGTTCGAGCTGTGCAGGGGTTTCCTTGGTCAGTGTGAGCTCCTGTTCAAACACCAGCCAGCTAGGTATAGGACAGGAGAGACCAAGGTAGTCCTTGTCATGTCCCTCCTCACCGGCAAAGCCCTCAGCTGGGCCATAGCGGCGGTAGGCCATACCGAGCAGCTCGCCTCGGACTATGGTGCCTTCCGCCGCGAGTTCAATCTGGTGTTCGACCACCCAGCTGACGGGCAGGACGCTGCCGGCCGCCTCCATTCCATCCAACAGGGAGCCAGGTCGGTGGCAGATTATTCCTTGGAGGTAAGGATACTCGCGGCAGACAGTGGGTGGGATGACACTGCGCTCAAGAGCGCGTACAGGAGGGGGCTGAGCGAGCCCATCAAAGATCTCATCGTTCGGGACCGCCCTGCCTCCTTCAACGAGCTCTTCGCCCTCCAGATGGACGAACGGCTGCGGGAGCGGCGCCAGGAACGCGCCGCTCCGATAGACCAACCCCGTCCGTCCTACCGGTGCCTTCCCTGGGTCAGCGCCCCGTGGGCTCTGTAATGTCCGTAGACGCCTTGTCTTACTGACATAAGAATAATTCAAGAACGAGCCGACTTCGTAGGTTCTTAACTGTGTAGCTTTTACTAGCGTTCATCCGACATACAACCTTCATAACATGCGCTTCTCACTTCCTGTATACGTCACGCGCACTGCACGTACACCCGTGAGTAGGTCAAGTTAAACACGTGACCTTTCATTCATTACATCTCCTCCTCTAAGATGATTTTCTAACCTGTATATCACCCCCCTTTTCACAAAAAAAATAAAAAATCTCCCACAGTACACAAGTCCATACGCCTCACAAATCCAGCCGGATTGCTGGCTTGCTCACCCTGCCAGAGCGAGTAACATATGGTGTGGAAGTTGGCCTTTCTGCTGCTCGGGACTCATCCATGTTTCCATTCTCCCCTGGAGTGACATGGTCAGGATCCCTGCTGACAAAGGTGAGTGTTTTAGGTGTGGCCAACAGGTGGCGCCTGTTCCTTCTGTAATGTTCACCTTGAGCTGTCTCCACTATGTAGGATCTGGGAGTGGAGCTCTGACTGTGAACAACTGCTGGCATTGTCCATGTTTTCTGTCCATCAGGTTTGGTGAGTACTGCGTCACCCGAGTTCAGTGGGCGCAGTGTCCGCACGCCGTTCCTGCGGTTGTAGTAGAAAGCCTGCCTCGATTTGGCTGCGGCGTCAGCGGTTTTGATCAGTTCCTCTTTAGGCCAGGCCGGTTTCAGGTTATGCTGCAATGTGGGTAAGGTGGTTCTGAGTCTCCTACCCATGAGCAATTCCGCTGGACTGGCTCCAGTGGAAGAAGAGGGTGTAGCTCTGTATGTCAACAGGGCGAGGAGAGGGTCTTCCTGCCTTAATATGCTTTTGGCTATCTGAACAGCCCTCTCTGCCTGTCCATTACTCTGGGGGTAGTGTGGGCTTGAAGTCACATGGATGAAATCATAATCCTCACTGAACCTCATCTCTTCTGAAACTAGCTGTGGCCCATTATCACTAACTACAATTTCAGGGATACCAAAACGTGCAAATGTAGCCTTCAGCCTAGCTACAACCTGACTGCTAGTAGTTGTTGGTAGATTTAAGATCTCCAAAAACCTGGAATAATAGTCAGACACTATCAAGTAGTTTTGCTTTTTGTACTCACACAGGTCTATGCCAACTTTCTGCCATGGTCTGGATGGGAGCTCACTTGACATTAAAGGCTCTTTTCTCTGTGTGTTCTTGTGTTCTCTGCAGAATTGACATTGCTGTATCTTTGTTGTAATGTGCTCTGTCATTTTGGGCCACCACACTGACTGGCTAGCTCTCTCTCTGCACTTAACTATCCCCTGGTGCCCGTCGTGTATTCTGTCTAAGATCACCTCCCTCATCTCTGTGGGAATGACGATACGACTGCCTCTGATGACTAAACCATCTACCTCAGATAACTCCCCTCTCACCTGATAAAAGTCTCTGACTGTCTCCGGCACTTTATCGACATACTCAGGCCAGCCGTGTCTGATGAAGCCCAACACTGTCTGGAGCTGCAGATCCCCATCCGTGCTCTGTTTTATCTCCTGCATCCTTTGAGGTGTGGCAGGCACCTGGCACACGATGGCATCAATGTGCGCTGCAACATCATGAGAAGCACCATCTCCGTAGCGCTGCTCTGGGCCTCTGGAGAGTGCATCAGCCACAGCTAAAGTTTTGCCTGGTGCGTATTCAGCCACTGCATTGAAACGCATCAGCCTCATTAACAGTCTCTGGCACCTAATGGGCACATTATCCAAGTCTTTGCTGTTCATGAGGGGCACTAGTGGTTTATGATCGGTGACAAGTCTGAAATTGTCAAGCCCAAACAGGTACTTCTCGAACCTTTCACATGCCCAGACGCTGGCTAAGCACTCTTTCTCGATCTGTGCGTACCTTGTCTCTGCGTCACTCAGCCGTCGGGAGCAGTAGGCCACGGGCTTCCAGTGTTCCCCGTGCTGCTGGAGCAGAACGCCTCCCAGCCCGTAGCTGCTGGCATCTGCTGACACCACCGTAGCCTTAGTGACGTCATAAAAGGTGAGTACCGGGGCGGTGGCGAGTGCTGCTTTAAGGTCTTGGAATGCTGTGTTCTGTGCAGGTCCCCACAGCCACTCTGTCGTTGCTTTAAGCAGTCCATAAAGAGGCTGACCTACAGTGGACAGCTCTGGGACGTATTTTGCCAAATAGTTCACCATCCCGAGGAACCTCTTGAGTTCCGTCACGTTCTGGGGCTGAGGAAAGTTCTCTATTCCGGCCACTTTGTCCGGGTCAGGTCTGATGCCTGCCTCGTTGATGATATGACCAAGGAAGCGGACTTGTTTCTGTTTGAACTTGCATTTCGCTTGGTTCAGTTTGAGACCTGCTGTTTCAATGACCCCCAGCGCCTCTGCTAGGCGCCGGTCATGGATTTCCTCAGTCTCTCCATGTATAAGGATGTCATCCATGTACACCTCTGTGCCCTCTAGCCCGGTCAGAGTTTCCGCCATCTTTCTCTGGAAAATCTCTGGAGCACTCGTTATACCAAATGGAAGGCGGCAGAAAGCATACCTCCCAAATGGGGTGATGAAAGTGGTGAGCCCCCTGCTGTCTTCATGCAAGGGGATCTGGTAAAACCCACTTGCTGCATCCAACGTTGTGAAGAACTTTGACCCTGCGAGCCTTGGCATTATTTCCTCCATAGTGGGCAGCACGTATATCTCACGTTTCACCGCTCGATTCAGCCTCCTGAGGTCAGCGCAGCAGCGAACCTCTTTCTTGTTCGGTTTCAGCACCGGCACCATAGCGGCGCACCATTCTGTGGGCTGAGTCACTTTTTCAATAATGCCCTCATTTTCCATGCGCTGCAGTTCTTTCTTAACCAGTGGTACAAGTGGCAGCGGTATCCGTCTCGCTGTATGCACCGCGTATGGCTGGGCACCCTCCACCAGAGCTATTTTCACTTGGTCTGTTTTCAGCAGTCCACTTGAACCGAAAACTCCACTGACCTCATTCATCCGCTTCACTAGACCCATCTCCACTGCCTCTGGACGACTCAGCAGACAGCTGCCTCTCCCCTTGATCACATACACTGGAAAGGAGTATTGTTTCTCCTTGTAGTTGGTTGTGGCTTGAAACTGTCCTATGCAGCTGATGTTTCCACCTGGGCTTATGAAGCATGTGTCAGGAGGTCCCAGTTTTATGTTTGGCTTCAGCTTTTTAAATGTCCCTTGGTTGATAACAGTAGCGTCAGCCCCCGTGTCAATTTTAAAGGTTATTGGTACATCACTTATTGTTAAACTAACAGTCCAATCTTCCTGACTGCTCTCTTTGCCAACTTCTCCCAGAAAGTACAGCTGTTTAACCTCTTCAGTGACTTCTCTCACCGCTTTAGAGTGACATACACGCTCCCAATGTCCCTTTTTATGACACTTGTTGCACTTACTGTTCGTTGCAGGACACTTCCGCTCATCGGTGTGCTGCGTCTTGCCGCACCTCCCGCATTCAACTACTTTGTTGGTTGCCGGACTGCCGCCACCATGACGCTGTCCGCCCTTTTTGTTTTGGCGTTCGTCCCGCCATCGGACAACATTGACGTTAGCCAGCAGGGCCTCTGGTTGGTTAGCTTGGAGGCTGAGCTGCTTTGTTATTGCCTCCGCCTGGCGCACTTGTTCAATGACTTTCACCAGAGTAAGGTCCGCTGTGAGCTGGAACTGACGGGAGAGCACCTTATCTTTTATGCCCACTACCAGACGATCTCTGATATGTTCATCCCTCTTGTCCCCAAACTCACAGTGTTCAGACTGCACATACAATGTCCGGATGTACATCTCCGCTGTCTCTCCTGGCTGCTGGCTACGTTGATAGAAGCACGCCCTCTCATGTATGATGTTACGGCGGGGAATAAAGTAGCCGTCGAACTTTTTCAGTACGATATCATAGTCCACTTTATCACCCTCCGCCGCGAAGTCAAACGAGCTGAATATCTTTTCAGCCTCGCTGCCCATTGCATAAATCAGCGAACTCACTTGAATCTCCCCGTCGTCTTTATCCAGCTTTGTCGCGAGCCTGAAGCGCGAAAACCGTTGTCTCCACTCCGGCCATTCAACGGGGCAGTCAAACTTGAATTAACTCGGCGGATTAAACTTCGGCATGACCGCTCGTGTTCAGATACACAGACTATTCTGACACCATGTAATGTCCGTAGACGCCTTGTCTTACTGACATAAGAATAATTCAAGAACGAGCCGACTTCGTAGGTTCTTAACTGTGTAGCTTTTACTAGCGTTCATCCGACATACAACCTTCATAACATGCGCTTCTCACTTCCTGTATACGTCACGCGCACTGCACGTACACCCGTGAGTAGGTCAAGTTAAACACGTGACCTTTCATTCATTACAGGCTCTCTCCACCCTCACACTCCCCCTCGCAACCCTGGGTGGCTTCTGGATCCAGGCCTGAGGAGGAGCCCATGCAGTTGGGTCGGCCACGGCTCCCGCTGGAAGTTAGGGAGCAGAGGATGCATGGCCGCCTCTACTGCGGGAGGTCAAGGCCTGCCCGACTCGCCCAAAAGACCCGGCTCACTAGTGAGGGGTGTCCTAGTGAGCCTGACGACCCTTCCTCAGCCCCAGCCCAAGAAGGAGCACAACCACCTTTTTCCGGTCACTCACCTGGGGTAACCACTCACTGTCTGTTGGTGCACTCCTGGATTCGGGGGCGGACGAGTGTTTGATGGACATCTCGCTGGCCCGGCAGGCCGGCATTCCACTCGTCCCCCTAGACACACCCCTCAAAGCCCAAGCCCTAGATGGTCGTTCACTTGGTAAGATCACACACAGCACTGCTTCCCTCACTCTTTCGGGTAATCACGTGGAAGCTATCCGTTTCTTGGTTTTGCGCGCCCCTGGTGTTAGGAAGACCGTGGTTGGAACGGCGCGATCCCTACATCTCTTGGTCTACTGTGCGGATTTTGGGTTGGAGCGTTGCGTGTCATGCCAACTGCCTTCGCTCCACCCACTCCCCGTCCAGCGGCCTCAGACCCGTGCCTCCTCCCACGGATCTCACTGGTGTTCCTTCCATTTATCACGATTTAGCCCCTGTATTTAGTAAAGACAGATCTCTTTCCCGGGGTCGCCCTTCCCACCGGTCGGTTGTATAACCTCTCCGTCCCGGAGAAGGAGGCTATGCGCAATTATATGAGTCCCTGGCCTCAGGAATCATAAGGCCCTCGTCTTCCCCGGTGGAGGCGGGCTTCTTTTTTGTGGCAAAGAAGGAGGGCAGCCTGAGGCCTTGCATAGATTATCGAATGCTAAATAATATCACGGTGAAAAATAAATATCCACTCCCCCTTATGAGTTCGAGCCACTCACTCACGCCACGGTGTTCACGAAGCTGGACCTGCGCAGCGCGTACAACCTGGTGCGCATCCGGGAAGGGGATGAATGGAAGACGGCCTTCAACACCCACCTAGGGCATTTCGAGTACCTCGTTATGCCCTTCGGCCTCACCAACGCCCCGGCCGTCTTCCAGGCATTGGTCAGCGACGTGCTCCGGGACATGCTTAACACGTTCGCGGTGGTGTACCTGGATGACATCCTCGTGTTCTCCAGGACTGAGGAACACCACCAGCATGTCCGCCTGGTCCTCCAACGGCTGCTGGAGAACAGGCTCTTCGTGAAAGCCGAGAAGTGCGTGTTCCACTCCGCCTCCGTGGAGTTCCTTGGCCACATCGTGGAGAAGGGAATCGTCCGCACTGACCCCAGGAAGACCCGAGCGGTGGAGGAGTGGGCACGGCCCACCAAGAGGACGCAACTCCAGCGCTTCCTAGGGTTTGCAAACTTCTACCGGCGCTTCATCAGGGGGTTCAGCCGTGTGGCCGCCCCCCTCACTGCACTCACCTCCAACCTCCGCCCCTTCTCCTGGACCTCGGAGGCGGAAGCCGCCTTCTTGGCCCTGAAGAGGCTGTTCACAACGGCTCCGGTGCTCGCCCACCCGGACCCGTGCAGGCAGTTCATCGTGGAGGTGGACACATCGGAGCCGTCCTCTCCCAGCGGTCGGAGGAGGACCAGAAGATCCACCCGTGCGCCTTCTTCTCCCGGCGTTTCAGTCCTGCGGAGAAGAATTATGACATCGGCAACAGGGAGTTGCTGGCCGTCCACGCCGCCCTAGAGGAGTGGAGACACTGGCTGGAGGGAGCAGGGCAGCCGTTCATCGTATGGTCCGATCACAAGAACCTGACCTACGTACGGACGGCTAAGAGGCTCAACCCCAGGCAGGCGCGCTGGGCTCTCCTCAGCCGGTTCGACTTCACCCTCACCTACCGCCCGGGCACCAAGAACGTCAGGGCAGACGCCCTCTCCCGTCTGTTTCCCGAGGGGTCCTCTGACGCCCCAGACACCATCCTTCTCCCGGCCCGGGTGGTGGGTGTCATCACCTGGGCCATCGAATCAGTGGTGAGAAGCGCCCAGGCAATGGACCCCGGAAACGGCTATTTGTGCCTCCCTCTGTCCGGCCCCAGGTGCTGGAGTGGGGCCACTCCAGCCATCTTGCCTGCCACCCCGGTGTCTACCGAACGGCGGCCTTCATCCGCAGGGGTTTCTGGTGGCCCACCATGGAGGCAGACACCAGAGAGTTCGTGGCAGCCTGCGCCCGCAGCAAGGCTCTCCAGCAGGTCTCCTGCGCCCCCTTCCTGTCCCCGGCCGACCTTGGTCCCACATTGCCTTGGACTTTGTAACTGGCCTCCCCGTGTCCCAAGGCAATGACACCATTCTGACCATTGTCGACCGGTTTTCCAAGGCCGTCCACTTTGTTGCCCTCACCAAACTCCCCTCTGCAGCCGAGACGGCGGACCTTCTCGTCTCCCACGTCGTCCGACCCCATGGGATTCCCCTGGACATTTTCTCTGACCGTGGTCCCCAGTTCACTTCGAAGGTATGGCAGGCCGTCTGTAAGGGGATGGGGCCACGGTCAGCCTCTCCTCGGGGTATCACCCCCAGACCAATGGGCAGGCAGAGCGGGCCAATCAAGCTCTGGAGGCGGCTTTGCGTTGCGTTACCACCAGCAACCCCGCCTCCTGGAGCAAGTACCTGCCCTGGGTGGAATACTCGCTCAACTCCATGGAGAGTTCGGCTACTGGTTTGTCCCCCTTCGAGTGTTCCCTGGGCTATCGACCCCCTCTGTTCCCCCATCAGGAGGTGGCGGTCCCGTCCACGAGGGCCCATCTCCGCCGATGTCGGCGCGTTTGGAAGACCGCCCGGGCCGCTATGTTGCGAGCTACAGAGCGGGCCCGGCGCAGCGCCAACCGGCGGAGAGTGCCGGCCCCAGCTTATTGACCTGGCCAGAGGGTATGGGCCCGGGACCTGCTCCTCCCTACCCTCAACCGGAAGCTGGCTCCCCGCTACGTCGGTCCCTACACCATCGACCGCATCGTCAATCCTTCGGCGGTGCGTCTGCATCTCCCTACCTCACTCAAGATCCATCCCGTCTTCCATGTCTCGCGCCTCAAACCGGTAGCCACCAACCCCCTGTCCAAGCTCCTCCACCCCCCAGGGTCCTCGACGGTGGTGACATGGTCTGGGATGTCGACCAGCTGCTCGCCGTACGCCGCCGGGGGCGTGGGTACCAATACCTGGTGGACTGGGTTGGCTATGGGCCCGAGGACCGCAGCTGGGTTCGCCGGTCCTACCTGGCCGACCCTGCACTCCTGGAGGAGTTCTATCGGGCCCACCCCAACGCCATCGGACGGTCGCCCGGTGTCTCCCGTAGGAGGGGGGGGGGTCCTGTTGTGGTTACACCGCCCCGAGCTGCCTCCCCGGCACGTTCAAGCCACTCCCCCAGCTCGGACGTGCCGGAAACATCCGAGCGCTCGGCTTGCGCTATGAGGAGACGAGCGCTGCACTGCACCAGGTGTTTGCCATCATCCATCAGGCACACCTGTGGCAATCAGGCAGCCCTCTACAAGAAGCCTCCCAGAACGTCTCTCAGTGCTTCGACGTACTGAACCCTGCGGTAAAGTTCTGACAAGCCCTCCAGCGTTCCTTGCATTCTGTTTATTCCCCAGTGTCTTATCTTCGTGTCTCTGTTTCCTCCCAAGACTCTCCCTCCGCGATTTCCACGGCTCCCTCGTCCCCAGCGACCTTCACGTTTCTCCCCGGACCTCTCCTGCGATCTCCCCCCCCCCCTTGTCCCTCTATCTGGACCCCTCCTTTCGGACTCGACTTCCCGGATCTCGGACCTGGACTTTCTCGGACAACCCCTCTTGGATCACGGACTGGACTTTCTCGCCAGGTGCACGCACATTTTTTTTTCAACACCTCCTGGTCATTTACATACCGCATCACACATTGGCTAAAAACACTCACACATAGTTATACACGCAAACCACGGGACACCACACATAGTTTATTCACACATCCCACTAACAGAACGCCTTTTTTTCACCATACATTTCCCTCCCACAATAAAACCTCCCTTTGTAGATTTTAAAGTCATCTCGTGTCTGTCTGTCTTGGGTTTCGCCACACGGGTCAGGTTCTGGTGCGCGAGCATAACAGGGTCGGTAGTTTGTGTGCGTGTGCTTGAGAATTGGTGCTTTGTTTGATTTCGAGCGCTTGTGTGTAAGAACGTTGTGTGGATGCGCATCTGATTTTTCGTGGACGCCAGCGTTTCTGCGTTGATTCCAGCCCCTCAAGCATCAGCTGTACTGACTGAGGAGGGACAGGCAGCGTGGGCGCGCTCTAGATAACGTCCCCGTGGAAAATGCCCGCAAACAGTTAATCCCAGACACGCAAACAGTAAATCCCAGACACACAAACGGTAAATCCCAGACACACAAACAGTTAATCCCAGGCAAGCAAACAGTTAATCCCTGACATGCAAACAATTAATCCCTGACATGCAAACAGGTAATCCCAGACACGCAAACAGTTAATGCCAGACACGCAAACAGTTAATCCCAGACAAGCAAACAGTTAAACCCAGACATGCAAACAGTTAATCCCAGACGTGTAAAGTTAATCCCAGACAAGCAAAAAATTAATCCCAGACATGCAGAGTTAATCCCAGACAAGCAAACAGTTAAAGCCAGACACGTAAACAGTTAATCCCAGACAAGCAAAATTAATCCCAGACATGCAAATAGTTAATCCCAGACAAGCAAACGTTAATCCCAGACATGCAAATAGTTAATCCCAGACAAGCAAACAGTTAATCCCAGACATGCAAATAGTTAATCCCAGACAAGCAAACAGTTAATCCCAGACAAGCAAACAGTTAATCCCAGACAAGCAAAGAGTTAATCCCAGACAAGCAAACAGTTAATCCCAGATAAACAATTAAACCCAGACAAGCAAACAGTTAATCTCAGGCAAACAAACAGTTAATCCCAGACATGCAGGATATGCAGACGATTTCCCACCCGCTCTCCACGAAGGAGTGTGTGACTTGACGCTTAAAACAACAATCAATGCCACCTGCTGTTGGCCAGGCTGATCTGGCACACGCCCACACACACGCCCACACGCAATCCCACACTCCCATGCACTCCCACACACACGCCCACACACAATCCCACACTCCCACACACACTACCATTGACTCCCACACACAGTCCCACACACACACTCCCACACACGCCCACACACTCTCACTCACACTCTCACACCCACTCCCACAAACACTCCTACACACACTCCCACACTAACTCCCACACACTCTCACACACACTCTCGCACACACTCCCACACTCACTCCCACACATACTCCCGCACACTCCCACACACACTTCCACATACTCCCACACACACTCCCACACACTTCCACAAACTCCCACACAGACTCCAACACACTCTCACAAATACTCCAGCACACACTCCCAAACACACTCCCAGATAATGCCCACACACTCCCACACACTCCCACAAACTCCCACACACACGCCCACACATACTCCCACACACTCTCACACACACTCCCACATACTCTCACTCACGCCCACACACACTCCCACACACTCCCACACTCCTATACACACTCCCACACAGACTCCCACAAACACTACTACAGACTCCCACACACACTCCCACCCACTCCTGTCAACTCCCACAGACACACTCCCACACACTCCTACACATTCCCACACACTTCCACACACACTCCCGCACACTCCTACACACTCCCGCACACTCCCACACACACTCCCACCCACTCCCGCACACTCCCACACACACTCCCGCACACTCCTACACAGTCCCACACACACTCCCACACACTCATACACACTCCCACACACTCCTACATACTCCCACACACTCCCACACACTCCTACACACTCCCACACACACTCCCACACACTCCTGCACACTCTCCCGCACACTCCCGCACACACTCCCACACACTCCCACACACTCCCACACACTCATACACACTCCCACACACTCCCGCACACACTCCCACACACTCCCACAAACTAACCATACACACTTCAACACACTCCCACACACACTCCCACCCACTCCCGCAGACTCCCACACACACTCCCACACACTCCTACACATTCCCACACACACTCCCACACACTCCTACATACTCCCACACACTCCCACACACTCCTACACTCCTACAAACTCCCGCACACACCCACACACTTCCACACACACAGACTCCCACAAACTATCCATACACACTTCCACACACTCTCCCACTCTCCCACACACTCCCACTCTCCCACACACTCCCACACACACCCACACACTTCCACACACTCCCACAAACTCACCATACACACTCCTGCACCCTCCCACACACACTCCCACAAACTCCGACGGCCAGGCCACACTCTACTGTCATCTTGGATAAACACAAAGAACGACACCATCGATAAGTATCACACAGACAGGTGGTTTGTGTGTGTGTGTGTGTGTGTGTGTGTGTGTGTGTGTGTGTGTGTGTGTGTGTGTGTGTGTGTGTGTTCGTGTATGTATATGTGTATGCGTGTGTTTATAGTGTGTGTATATGTGTGTGTATGTGTGTATGCATGTGTCTGTATATGTGTGTATGTGTGTGTGCATATATTTGTGTATGTGTTTGTATGTATGTGTGTGTGAGTGTGTGTGCGTATGTGTGCACATACATGTGTATCTGTGTGTGCATGCGCGTGCTTGTGTGTGTCTGCCATATGTGTGTTTGTGTGTGTGTGTGTGTGTGAAAGCTGTCAAAATGGTAAGAATTTTAATTAGTCTGAAAGCCTCCCTGCTTACTGCAGCAGCCTCCATTGTCGTGTTGCCATGGGGGTAGAGGGTGAAAGGACCCAGTCAGAAGGGGCCAGTCAGAAGGGGCCAGCCAGAAGGCGCCAGTCAGAAGGGGCCAGTCAAAAGGGGGCAGTCAGAGGGGGCCAGTCAGAAGGGGCCAGTCAGAAGGGGCCAGTCAGAAGGGGCCAGTCAGAAGGGGCCAGTCAGAAGTGGGCAGTCAGAGGGGGCCAGTCAGAGGGGGCCAGTCAGAAGGGGGCAGTCAGAAGGGGCCAGTCAGAAGGGGGTAGTCAGAGGGGGCCAGTCAGAAGGGGCCAGTCAGAAGGGGCCAGTCAGAAGGGGCCAGTCAGAAGGGGTGGAGGGCTGCTGAGAAAAGAAACAGAAAAATAGAAGAGAAAGATAACTGGAAAACACACACTGGAGCCGACTATAGTCAGTCACCTGTACCACGTTCCCTAGGTAACACCTGCCAGCCTACACACGAGTCTGCCTTACTGTGTGTGTGTGTGTGTGTCTGTGTGTGTGTTTCTGTGTGTGAGTCAGTTGTGTGTGTGTGGGAGTGTGTGTATATGTGTGGTTGCTGCATGTGCATGCGTGCGTGTGTCAGAGACGAGCATGTGAAAGGGTTTTCAAATCTCACACACACACACACACACACACACACACACACACACACACACACATACACACACATGCAAACACACACACACACACACACACACACACACACACACACACACACACACACACACACACATTCAGATAGCTACACAAATCCACAGTCAGTCTGCTGGTCATCAGGTGTATCGGCATTTATAGCCATCTTGTAATAGTGTGTACTTTTACTTGAAGCATCCATGTAAAGTTGTTGTACTTCTGTGAGTGTGTATGGAGGACTGTTAGCAGTGTGTAGCTGTTAGCAGTGTGTATGGAGGACTGTTAGCGGTGTGTAACTGTGAGGAGTGTGTACCTGTGAGGAGTGTGTACCTGTGAGGTGTGTAACTGTGAGCAGTGTGTATGGAGGACTGTTAGCAGTGTGTAACTGTTAGCAGTGTGTACCTGTGAGGAGTGTGTACCTGTTAGCAGTGTGTAACTGTGAGCAGTGTGTACATGTGAGGAGTGTGTACCTGTGAGGAGTGTGTACCTGTGAGGAGTGTGTAACTGTGAGCAGTGTGTACCTGTGAGGAGTATGTACCTGTGAGGAGTGTGTACATGTGAGGAGTGTGTACCTGTGAGGAGTGTGTAACTGTGAGCAGTGTGTACCTGTGAGGAGTGTGTACATGTGAGGAGTGTGTACCTGTGAGGAGTGTGTAACTGTGAGCAGTGTGTACCTTTGAGGAGTGTGTAAGTGTGAGGAGGGTGTAAGTGTGAGCAGTGTGTAAGTGTGAGGAGTGTGTAAGTGTGAGCAGTGTGTAACTGTGAGGAGTGTGTAAGTGTGAGCAGTGTGTACCTGTGAGCAGTGTGTACCTGTGAGCAGTGTGTAACTGTGAGGAGTGTGCACCTGTGAGCAGTGTGTAGCTGTGAGGAGTGTGTAAGTGTGAGGAGTGTGTAAGTGTGAGCAGTGTGTATGGAGGAGTGTGAGTCGGGGCTTTGTGAGAGTCATACATACTACCCAGTAGTTGGTATGAGAAGGAACGTTCTCTGGTCTCTCCTCCTTTCTCGTTTCTCCCACAGCTGAACTACCCACAAGTGCAGGGTTGTTTTGCCAGCGAGACAGCCCCACTCAGAGTGATGGAAACAAAAACACACAACACTGAGCCACAACACAACTCTGTCAGACATCTGCCCTGCTAACCGATGAGCCCTCCTCTCCTGCTGCCTTCACCGCCGAACAACACACCACGGAGGCGAGAGCTAACCAACACAAAACTGTCTCGTGCAGACATGTTTCAGAAAGCACCTCAGGAACCTCAGTTGTAGACCCCCAGGAACCAGTACGTGGGTTTGGGCACCACTAACCCATCTGCACCCTGTCACCTCATATTAATGCCTTGCTTCTGCTAGATTCCCACTGCAGCGCCGCTGCCTCCTGCTTTCATTCATGAGACCAGGCTGCTGGCGGCCTTACCGTCTGTCTGACACCCTGACCGACCTGTCTGGCATCAGTCACCTGCACCGGCTCCAGCGGGGCCCCATGCGTCCTTTTGAAAGGGAGTTTGAAAATTCTTGTTTTGCTAAATTTTTTTCTATCATTTAATGAAGAAGGTAAGAAAAACAAAGCACCCCTATAAAAAAGAAAGGAAGGAAGGAGGAGTTGCACGATTGAAAGAGGTCCTCTTATCTTGTGGTCGCACCAGGCAGAACTTGATGACCGTGCCTCACATCATGAACATGACAACGAGCAAGGAGGCCATTTTCATCGTTTTGGATTTTCAGAGAGGGGCGGCACGGTGGCGCAGTGGTTAGCGCGGTCACCTCACAGCAAGAAGGTCCTGGGTTCGAGCCCCGGGGTAGTCCAACCTTGGTGGGTCGTCCCGGGTCGTCCTCTGTGTGGAGTTTGCATGTTCTCCCGTGTCTGCGTGGGTTTCCTCCGGGTGCTCCGGGTTCCTCCCACAGTCCAAAGACATGCAGGTCAGGTGACTCAGCTGTACTAAGTTGCCCCTAGGTGTGTGTGTGTGTGTGTGTGTGTGTGTGTGTGTGTGTGTGTGTGGAGGACCGGCCCGGACCGGCCAGGCCAGGCCAGGCCACGCCAGGCTAGGCTGCCTGTCCAGGGTGTCTGCCCGCCTGCCGCCCAATGACTGCTGGGATAGGCTCCAGCGACCCTGAGACCAGGATAAGTGGTTCAGATAATGGATGGATGGATGGATTTTCCAAGCGGAAAGTAGTAGTAATAACTGTGTGAAAAAGATACAGACCTGCCGCTCCCTGAATGCCCCTAAAATTGCATATAAATGTATTAAAATGAGTTTTAGATCGGTTGCAGAAAAATAAGAAAAAATTATGATAAGATCTACCCAAAACAACCATGAGCGGTCAAAATAACCGCGCGTAATTTCCGCGTCATCGTGCGCGCCATGTCAGTATTTATGACGTGTGTTGGTGGCGTCATTTCCTTCGTGAAGTTCGTTGTTGTGTCCTAGAAACACACTAGCGCCCTCCACTTCAAAGAAATAGTCTACACTTGATGTGTGATTATTTCCCACGTCTGGTTACAGACGCCGTTACAGACGCACCATGACTACCACCGAGGCGCTGCAGTACAGGCGTTGGACAGCGGCCATTTTAAATTGTTTAAAAATAGTATTGAATTTGTTAAAATGTTAGTTTTGGTGTCAGTTAGTTTCATAACAGACATACTAACATACAATGCATTAATATCTCAACTGGGTATTTATCTTGACAAAATATAGAGTTTAAAAACCGTGACGGTCATTTTGACTGCCCATGGTCGTTGTAGTAATTTTTAAGTTCCGGTCGTTATTTGGAACCGTTTCAATATTTACTTTTCAGTTATATATACATATATATATATATATATATATATATATATATATATATATATATATATATATATATATATATATATACACGTGTGTGTGTGTGTGTGTGTGTGTATATACATTTATATCACGTGTTAAAGGTCTTGTTACGTTTGTTACATTAGCAATATGTGTTTTCTGTTTTTTTTAGGTGACATTTTTGTTATCAATTTTTATTTTTAAAGAACAGAACACAACAAACACAAACAACAACAGGGAAGCACATTAGCAACAATGTTTAAGGAGAAAAATAAAAGAGAAAAGAGAAAGAGAAAATAGAAAAAAATAAATTCACAGAATAAAAAAAAGTATCCGTAGTAGCTGAGAGTCAGAGACAGACGGAGTTATATATACGCGTCACTGTCCCCCGAGAACCCAGTCCAGGAACGATCCACTCCTCCATAGGGTGCTCCGGCAAAGGCCCATTCCAGGGCACCCCATATGTTTTAATTGCAGATCTCAGTCTCAAATAAAAAAGAAAAAAAGAAAGAAAGAAAGAGGTGCCCGGTAAGTCATATTCCTCCATAATATATTGGAATGAATGGAGTCCAGCATTGTTAAAAATATAATTGAGAGTGAAGACACCTTTTTGTGACCATGAGGGAAACGCAAAAGGCTGCCCACCTGATTGAGGGTGGTAGTCATTCAGTAGCGGAGATGTTTGGTGTAATAAATCTATTTTGCCCATCATCAGTTCTACTTTTTTCCATACATCAATAGAATTGATGTATCATAGATTGATGTTTTTTTTTGCACCCCCTCAGATTTCTGGTTTCTCCAAACACGCAGTGGTCTTATTTGAAAAACATTATAATAAAAATCAAGGTTCGGGCCAGCTAAGCCTCCAGTGAATTTGGTTCTTTGTAAGGTTGTAAGCTTGATTTGATTTGTGCACGCTGAACTGTGATATGAGGAAGTGCATTTCTGTGATAAATGTAGTAGGTGGTGCTAGGGAGAATCACAAAATAAATAAATAAATGAACGAATGAATAAATAAATAAAATAAAAAAATACACATAAAGAGAGCCCCACGTCTTCAGATCAACCGTAATCTTCTTTTTCACACCCCGAAAGTCTTCCTGAGCTTTTTTTCTACTAAGAATACTATCTTTAGTACTATATTTAGGCCAAGGTATGTAAAGGATGTACAGTTAGGGATGTCAGCAGTCAAACTGGTATTTAATACAGTGGTATTCAATGGAAGAAGAGCAGATTTATTCCAGTTGAGTTTATATCCTGCCACCCCTTTAAATAGATCAGAGTTTTAGGACCCGCGGTAGTGATGTCCAAATGTTAGATATGAAAAGAAGACAATCATCTGCGTATACAGGAATTTAATATCTATATTGTTCTATGGTTATAGGATATATTGTGTCACTCTCTGTTGGACTGAGCCAGGGGTTCTAGGGACAAGGCAAAAAGCAGAGGGGAAAGCGGACAGCCCTGTCTGATTCCTGCGATGTAAAGGAAAGGGTTGTGATTGACATGTTCCTGTGAGAACTGACGCTGTAGCATGACCGTATAGCGTTTGTGTCATGGATATTAAGTTAGGCCCAAATCCGAATCTCTCCATGACCAGCCATAGGTAAATCCATTCCTGTCTGTGAAAAGCTTTATCAGCGTCAAGAGAGAGAACAGCACAGTCCTCTGCAATGGTATCTGCGACCTTGATAACATTTAGGAGGAGCCTCAAGTTATCCGATGCTATTCTCCCTTTCATGAATCCCGTCTGATCAAAGTGATTTAACTTCCCAATTACCGCCTGCATGCGAGTAACCAGTACCTTGGCATAAAGCTTCACATCTCCGCAAATCAGTGGAATTGGGCAATAACTTGAGCATTCAAGTGGATCTTTACCTTTCTTGAGTAAGATGGTGATGAGTGCATTTCTCTGGTCCCTATGAAAGGATCCCTGTTCAATTGGCAAAGTTTATAGAGCCCAGTATAAGAGGCCCTATGGTCCCAAAGAACCAGATACAGTTCTGGAGGTAAGCCGTCCAAACCAGGACTCTTGCCCTTTCGGAGAGCTTTTACTGGTGTTTCAAGCTCTTCTAAAAAAGACGGGGCTTTCTAATTTTAAGCACTGTAATTGGTCCACATTAGGCAAAGCTAAATTTTTAAGAAACACGGTGCACTTCGCCGTGTCTACATGACAGTCTGATGTGTAGAGACTGCTGTAGACATCTTTGAAAACATTGTTGATTGCACTGGGATCTGTAACAACGTCACCTTCAGTTGTACGAATATCATTCATCACTGCTATTTTTTTCCATTTCATTTTTTTCCCTTTTATATGTTGATAATAATAATAATAATAATAATAATAATAACAATAATAATAATATATTTTATCTGTGGGCGCCTTTCAAAGCACTCAAAGACACCTTACAGAACACAGTAAAAAATGAATAAAAATAAAACCAGCAGCACTGTATCAAACAGCATAAATCAAAACAAAGCAGGGCAGACAAGACAAGACAAAGTTAACACACAGATATGTATAAAATCATCATCTGCACAAAACTCAATGAAGCGTGGATCAGACTGAATATGCCAGTTGGAAAAGGTGCGTTTTGAGATGGGATGTGAAGGTTCAAAGAGAGTCAGTGTTGCGATGTGTTGTGGGAGAGAGTTCCATAGGCGGGGGGCAGAATGAATGAAGGCTCTAGACCCCATGGTAGTCCAGCGGGCCGATGGTGTAATGAGTTGCAGAGCAGAGGAGGATGTGAGAGTGCTGGAGGGCGTGTGGATATGAAGGAGTTCGGAAAGATACGAAGGAGCTAGGTTATTAAGGGCCTTAAAGGTGAGGAGCAGGATCTTCAAGTCAATACAGTATTTAACAGGGAGCCAAAGGAGTTGCTGAACAGGAGTGATGTGATCTATAGAAGGAGTTCTGGTAATGATACGGGCAGCTGAATTCTAGACCAATTGAAGTTTATGAAGGCACTTGAGGGGAAGACCAAAGAGGATAGAATTACAGTAGTCAATACGGGACATAACCAGGATGCAAGTGAGTACTGTGCTGTTAGGTGTAAGTGATGGGTGAAGATGATTAATATTGCGTAGGTGCAAGTGTGCTGACCCAGTAACATTGTTGATGTGAGCTTCAAAAGCTAATGTGCTGTCTAGGATGACACCCAGACTCTTAACCTGAGGCGATGGAGGCGCTATATAATTTTTAATAGTCAGAGAAAAACTATCAGGTTTGGCCAAAGTACAAACCCCAATTCCAATGAAGTTGGGACGTTGTGTAAAACGTAAATAAAAACAGAATACAATGATTTGCAAATCCTTTTCGACCTATATTCAATTGAATACACTACAGAGACAAGATATTCAATGTTCAAACTGATAAAATGTATTGTTTTTTTGCAAATATTCACTAATTTTGAATTTGATGCCTGCAACACGTTCCAAAAAAGCTGGGACAGGGGCATGTTCACCGCTGTGTTACATCACCTTTCCTTTTAACGAGACTCAATAAGCGTTTGGGAATTGAGGACACTAATTGTTGAAGCTTTGTAGGTGGAATTCTTTCCCATTCTTGCTTGATGTACGACTTCGGTTGCTCAACAGTCCGGGGTCTCCGTTGTCGTATTTTGCGCTTCATAATGCGCTACACATTTTCAATGGGAGACAGGTCTGGACTGCAGGCAGGCCAGTCTAGCATCCGCACTCTTTTACTACGAAGCCCCGCTGTTTTAACACGTGCAGAACGTGGCTTGGCATTGTCTTGCTGAAATAAACAGGGACGTTCCTGAAAAAGACGTCGCTTGGATGGCGGCATATGTTGCTCCAAAACCTGTATGTACCTTTCATTATTAATGGTCCCTTCACAGATGTGCAAGTTACCCATGATGCCATGGGCACTAACACACCCCCAAACCATCACAGATACTGGCTTTTGAACTTTGTGCTGATAACATCTGGATGGTCCTCTTCCTCTTTAGCCTGGAGGACACGACGTCCATGATTTCCAAAAACAATTTGAAATGTGGACTCGTCAGACCACAGCACAATTTTCCACTTTGCGTCAGTCCATCTCAGATAAGCTCGGGCCCAGAGAAGCCGGCGGCGTTTCTGGGTGGTGTTGATATATGGCTTTGGCTTTGCATGGTAGAGTTTTAACTTGCACTTGTAGATGTAGCGGCGAACTGTGTTAATTGACAATGGTTTTCCCAAGTGTTCCTGAGCCCACGTGGTAATATCCCTTACACAATGATGTTGGTTTTTAATGCAGTGCCGCCTGAGGGGTCTCGAAGGTCACGGGCATTCAATGTTGGTTTTCGGCCTTGCCGCTTACGTGCAGATATTTCTCTGAATCTTTTGATGATATTATGGACTGTAGATGATGAAATCCCTAAATTCCTTGCAATTGTACGTTGAGAAACGTTGTTCTTCAACTGTTGGACTATTTGCTCACGCAGTTGTTCACGAAGTGGTGAACCTCGCCCCATCCTTGCTTGTGAATGACTGAGCCTTTCGGGGATGCTCCTTTTATACCTAATCATGACACTCACCTGTTTCCAATTAACCTGTTCACCTGTGGAATGTTCCAAACAGGTGTTTTTTGAGCATTCCTCAACTTTCCCAGTTTTTTGTTTCCCCTGTCCCAGCTTCTTTGGAACGTGTTGCAGGCATCAAATTCAAAAGGAGTGAATATTTGCAAAAAACAATAAAGTTTATCAGTTTGAACATTAAATATCTTGTCTTTGTAGTGTATTCAATTGAATATAGGTCGAAAAGGATTTGCAAATCATTGTATTATGTTTTTATTCACGTTTTACACAATGTCCCAACTTCATTGGGATTGGGGTTTGTAGATGTAGTGCCTAAGGACGTCAGTTTTATCACTATTACGCTTGAGGAAGTGATATGAAAACCAGGAATTAATTTCTAGAAAGCAGTCAGAAAGGGAAGTGGGCGGAAGGGTGGCAGTCTTGGTAGATAGATAAAGCTGGGTGTCATCCACATAGCAGTGAAATGAATGCCAAATGTCCTGAAAATGTCGCCAAGAGGTAGTAGGTAAATAATAAATACGAGGAGTCCCAATACAGAGCCCAGAGGAACACCAGTAGTAACAGGAACAGACTCACATTTTTAAGTTGGATAAACTGAGTGCGGCCAGAGAGATATGATCTAAACCAGTCAAGGGGGTACCAGTTGTTCAAATGGAAGCTAATCTTTCTAGGAGGATATTGTGTGAGATGGTATCAAAGGCTGCACTCAGATAAAGAAGGACAAGTATGGTTAAGAGCCCAGGGACAGTTGCCATCAACAAATCATCAGTGATTTTCACCAAGGCTGTCTCCGTACTCTGTATGTTATATGGTTTGGAGATATTGGCACCAACGAAAAGACAGGAGGTGGAGCTGGAGGTGGCAGGGTTGAAGATGCTAAGATTTTCATTGGGAGTGATGAAGAAGGCCAGGACTAGGAACTATTATATTAGAGAGACAGCTCAGGTTGGACAATTTGGAGACAAATCAAGAGAGGCAAGATTGAGATGGCTTGGACATGTGTGGAGGAGAGATGCTGGGTATATTGGGAGGAGGATGCTGAATATGGA
Source organism: Lampris incognitus (assembly GCF_029633865.1). Taxonomy (NCBI): domain Eukaryota; kingdom Metazoa; phylum Chordata; class Actinopteri; order Lampriformes; family Lampridae; genus Lampris; species Lampris incognitus. Next base: position 35,069,494 of record NC_079213.1, on the reverse strand, counting down.
GCTGCCCGGGTAGAGGAAAAGTGGAAGGCCAAAGAGGAGGTTTATGGCTGTGGTGAGGGAGGACATGGAGGTGGCTGGTGTGACAGAGGAAGATGCAGAGGACAGGAAGAAATGGAAACGGGTCATCCGCTGTGGCGACTCCTAAAGGGAGCAGCCGAGAGTAGTAGTAGATTTTTTTTCTTTTCATTTTGCTTAATTTTCATTCATTTTGTTTTAACTGGAGGGCTACCAGTCTACTCGAGCGGTCACCACCATAATACTATCTCTGTTTGGTTGTATGTAGAATAAACTCCACCTTGCTTATGGATACATTTCTATATTCTCCCCTTAACACCTCGATAATATTGGTGTTGGCTTCAGAGGATGTTTCTCTCAGCGACTTCTCTCCTCTCTCTATGTCCTGCTCAATTTCAGAAAACCGCTTATTGTGCTCAGCTTTGAACCTTAAGACAAGTGATACATGTGCATCTTATAAAACATTTCGCTGCTTCCCATAATGTTTGGGGATTACTGCATTACCCAACGTTCTGTTCAATAAATTCACCAAGTTGCGTTTTAATTTGTGGTAAGAAAATCAGCATCGTTAAGCAGAGAGTCATTAAATATTTATCTCCGTGCTTTAGGGTAATCAATTAAGAATTATAAAGGGCATGCCACTGAGGCATGATCAGAGATTAAGATAGGGAGCATGTTAATATGGGGTATATTATTTATAAGAGAATGGCTAACAAATATATAATCAATCCTGGAGGAGATGCCATGATGACCCGAATGAAAGGAATAGGCTTTAACTTTGTCATTACGAATGCGCCAGAGATCCACTAAATGTAAGTCAACCAGGAAGGATCAAGGATCTTAGAGCTAAGGATGAGGGAGGAGCTGCGTTAAGTGCGCCTGTATATCTGTCAAGCTCTGGGGAGACTGTGGTATTGTAATCGCCAGAAACAATGGAATGAGGGTCTCGATAATAAGAGCCGCACTGATGGAGGGCAAAAAGTTTTCATCAAAAACATTAGGTGCGTAGATACACGCTAATAGAAGTTTTATACAATTAGTAGAGAGCAGCACACAGACAAATCTACCATCATTGTCATTACCATCCTCCATAACCACAAGCTGCAATTTCCTTTCCGCTACAAGCAGGGCACCTCTAGCTTTAGTTGACGCGCACGAATGAGCTATAATTCTATAGTGCTTGTTTTGGAACCGCTGTACGTCCTTCGCTGTCAGGTGTGTCTCCTGAATCAGAGGCCACAGAAACACGTTTGCGGTGTAAACATTCCAGGCAACGAGTGCGCTGAATGGGGGAGTTCAGACCTCGAACGTTCCGGCTCAAGATATTTAAGTTGGCAATTCAAATGGTGGTGTAGAAGTGTAGCGAAATAACACGTAAATAGTCCAGTTTATATGAGTACTAAAGAAAATAATTAAACTGGGAATATGTCTCTTAATAGCTAATTGCCGCACAGTACATTTGACATGGACAATTTGAGAGTTTAACAACAGAACTACATACGTAGTATATACCAACAGGCAAACCGCCAGGTCCTTGTTACACCTAAGATTTGCATGGAACATGCACTCCAGTGGCGCGCGTACTGCAAGGTCACTCCTCACAACCCCTCTCCCCTCCTCACTACCCCTCTCCCCTCCTCACTACCCCTCTCCCCTCCTCACAACCCCTCTCCCCTCCTCACAACCCCTCTCCACTCCTCACAACCCTTCTCCCCTCCTCACTACCCCTCTCCCCTCCTCACAACCCCTCTCCACTCCTCACAACCCCCTCCCCTCCTCACAACCCCTCCCCTCCTAAGTCTCACGATGTTCAACAAACAACAGAAAACAAACAGAAGGAGAAAAAATAAAACCCCACACAGAAGAGATGTTGAAATGGCCATAATACAGAAAGTACACAGAGCTTTCTGTATTATAGCCCTGAAGCTCTGTGGGCTATTCTGTCCGTGACATAAAACGCAAAATAAAACACATAAGAAAACATCATTAATATAAACCAACTTATCTGCATAATAGACTGACCCTCTGAAAGAGTAAACACTACGTGAGGTGAACGAGTCAGTCCCCATGAGATAAACTGTCAGATAACCTGCACAGCAGAACGGCATTAACTTCAACAAGCTTAGTTAAGCAATTTGAGGCATAAACAGACATAAAGAGTGAACAGTAACAACGCCAGTCCGAGTCCCGTCGCTGCTGGTTGGCAGGTAGTCGCAGTCAGTGAAAAGCCAAGACGCTAGCTAGTGTGTACTGCATAGTGTCGCAACTTCGTT